>NC_048225.1:43728990-44019832 GCF_002007445.2 Ailuropoda melanoleuca
ATATGTGTGTGTGTGTGTGTATATATATATGTGTGTATATATATATATATATATATTTTTTTTAAGAAAACTGCAAAGTTCCCACTCAGTCAGTCTCATAAAGCAAGGCTCCTGCTTCTGAACTGTCTCCATCTAAAAAACGGATCATCATTTAAAGGAAAGCATTACATTATCATGAAATAAAGCCAAGAAACCCATTTAAAAAAAATCATGACTTACTGCCTTGACTTTGAATTTAAAGTGTTGACAAATAATACAAGTAATATTATTCTGAAGGGTTCTTTACTCTATTCCACAGCAAGTTTAAACAGCTTAAAATTGTTTTAATGTAAATAGCCAAGCATACGCATACCTAAATAAAAATAAGTGAAACATGCTACTAAATTAAGACGAAAACACAATTTAAAGGGGATTTTGAAAAATGAGCCACAAACATTAGGCTAAAAATAAAGAGCTTCTATTTAAAAAATCTTATGGTTATGTAAATTGGTACCTAAAAGTTATTAAAAGAAGGGCTTCTAAACTCAATGTTGGGGGATTCTGTAAAAAATTGGGAAAAAGTAAAATGCATTTATCCAAAAGCATGAAAAAAGAAACTGTTTTAAATAGCACAATTGTTACCTGTTAGTTTTATTTGGGTTATAATCATAAGATTCCTTAATTGCATTCATCATTCTCTTTGAATTAATCCTCCAAAGTTTAAGAGAGTGATCCATACCACAGGACATTATTTTTTCACCCAAAAGATCATAATCCTGTATGTAAAACAGAAAAGCTTAAATATACAAAACTGACCAAATTAGACTATCCAATTTTCATCTGATGTACAGCATAATGAAAATTCTATTTCAAGTCACACACAAACACTGAGTTTATCTACATAGTCCATAAATCAGTTGTTACTGCTTTCAAGACTTATTTTTTTTCAAGATTTAGTTTTAACTGATTTGTCAGTTTGTCACAGTATATGAGCTTATACAATATGTAAAGAAAGTAAACTGTCTGAATTTAGTTTTATCTATTCAATTATCTTTAAGTATTTCCTTTCTTGATTTTGAAGGTAAACTGAATGAAGTAAAACAATTATTCTACCTAAGTTTATTAGTTTTCTTTGTTCAACCCTGATTAAACATGAAATCGACAGCTACAAACTATACAGTGGGTCCCTGAACAATTGAAATTTTACTTTATCTGTGTATCTAAGTCAAAATACTNGTTATATTGGTTTTAAGTTCACTTTTAAAAAGAAAAAAAGGTCTAAAAAAAGGGGAAATAACATATTTTAACTGTTTCATTTCCTATCTACTAATTTTGAAGACATCTAACTGATCATCTATGACAACAATTTATTCNATCTATAATAACAATTTATTTTACCTTATTTCATAGATAAGACAATGAGGTACCAAGATGCTATTTAACTTAGCACATGGTTTAACCCATGATTCATATCAATCCTGCTATCAGTGAACTCCTCCTATATTACAGAAAAGAGATAAAGACTGTGTCCTACTCTCATTTTAGGAAGTAACAGTAGAAGAGGGCCTGGCTGGCTCAGTCAATAGGGCATGCAACTCTTAAATCTCGGGGTTGTGATCTCAAGATTCACACTGGGTGCAGAGATTATGTAAAAATAAAATCTTAGTGGCGCCAGAGAGGCTAGTCAGTTAAGCATCTGCCTTCGGCTCAGGTCAGGATCCCAGGCTTGTGCTCTGTCAAATACATAAAATCTTAAAAAAAAAAAAAAAAGGGAAGAAAACAGTGGAGACTTCTATTTAAGGAGGAGAATATTTTCCTTATTAATCTGGCTATTTCTGTGTTCATCCAACCTTTGAACTGATCATGGACACTGTTTTTACAAGAGCCTAAGGGCTTTAGGTTTGGTGTTCAGAAGTCTGGTTGCTGCTACTTCTAATCACCTCACTGTCAACAGCAATAAGACACCCTTAGAGTCAACAGCTCTGATTTATAATTCTTGAAGGATGGTAGTCATGGTTCTTAGGACACATAAAACCAGATGGGAGAATGCTGCTACAACTTTTAGAAAATCCAAGGTGACAAGGCAGCTCAAGGTAGGTATGCTTCTCACAAAAGCATACAACTCCAACTACAGAAATATTTAGTACTCCCAAATAAAATGCTACCTGCTTCAAAACATGGTGCCCCTTTACATAGTTTAATAAAATACCTAAGAGTTGTAAAACCACTAGATAAGCTATAAATGGAACATAAGTAAAGCTAAAATAATGTAAAAATGTGAAAATACTAGCTGACTAAAAATACTAACACTATATCATTAAAATGGATCAATAGATTATAATACATAAATATAAAGGGTAACACCATGACATCGAAGAGTTATCTAAAACTTAGTTTAAGCACAATAAAACACTTCCTAAAAATGGATCTTATATTTCAACTTCAAATAAAAGATGAAAGTTGATCTCAATTACTAACTAGCTTATTAACCTTTTTTCTTTAATAACTGAGAAACAGCAAAACAGAAGTTGCCTTGGTGACTTCTCACTGAACAAGTTCATGGTATTCTTTCAGGAGAATCTAGGTGCTGGTATAAAGTGCAAGAGTACAGATAAAGCACAAAGAGCCTTACTTGCTTTATTCCTTCATCTGTAAGGTAAAGACCTTGTCATGTCACAAGTAAATAAAATGAGTGCCTGGCAGGCTATATGAAACAAACCATATGCTTTCCTATGAGAGTTCCATGGGGATTGTTCAGAGCTCTCTACACCTGAAGGTCACTGCCCTGCAGCTTTCAACTTACTGCACTTAGCACTTCATCTCTGTGCCCTTCTACGCCTCCAAATATTGCCACCAGTGTGTCTGTTTGGATATTCCACAATCGTAATGCATGATCTAGTAAAGACATTAAAAAAAAAATTAAAATGGACTTTTATCATTCACTTACTCTGGATTCTCAAAACCTCTTTAAAGAAGTAAAAACTACAAAGTTTGGATTTAAGTAATACACAGTGAGGACTAAGAATGGAATCTACATTATATAGCAACTTAAAATATTCACATCAATATATAGACTTAACTATGAGCTCAAACTTTCCAGATCAAAAAGAAGTATTTATGTGGTCTTAAAATATGTTTAGCCTATTTGCCTCAAATAATTTCCTTTAAATAATATCCTAATTTGATGGAGTTGTGCTCCTGAGATAACAAATACTTAAGAGATTTGACATAAATAAGTTTCATGTGAAACTTATCTATGTCAAAGAACAAGATACTAAAGTTTTTTCCTCCACAGAATCCACATTTACAAATTGAAGGGGACTACAAAATTTCTAAAGTAACCCCAAAATAGGATTAAAAACTACATACATTACAACTTACTTTTATAGTATTATAGACCTCTTAGAAATGTAACTAATTTGAACAATTTCATTTTCCACTAAACATTAGCAACAAAAATATACAGCAACATTAATATAAAAATGTACAGCCTGAAATATAACAATGTCCATATCGTACATGAGTATTAACATATTTCATACACCAGAAGGCAGTAATAAATTGTGTTCAGTAGTGGAAATCAACATTGTTATAAAAATTTCTCGATTCCAATTGTGTACAATTTTTATGTGGACATCTGTTTTCATTTCTCTTGACTACACAGACACACACAGGAGCGCTATTTCTATGTTTTAACTTTTTGAGGAACTGCCATTTTTTAATGTGTCCATTTTACTTTCCCACCAGCAATGTATGTGGGGGCTCAAACTTCTCTAAATCCTAATCAACCCAGATTCTTTTTTTATTACAGTCATTCTAGTAGGTATGAAGTGGTCTCATTGTGTTTTTGATTTGTATTTCCCTAATGATAAATGATACCAAGCACCTTTGCATGTGCTCACTGGACATCGGTGTATATTCTTTAGAAAGTCTATTCAAAATCTTTGCCCATTTTTTAAAGAGCTGTCTATATTGTTGAATTGTAAGAGCTCTTGGTACAAATCCCTTATTAGATACATAATTTTCAAAATATTTTCTTGTATTCTGTAGGTTATCTTTGCAGTTACTGACACAAAGAGGGAAGAACGGGGTTAGAGAGTTGTGTTATTTAGAAAGAGTGTAGCATTATGAACTGTATCACCTGTAAAGAAATACCTGGGCCCAGCTACTATTATCAAGAAAAGAGAAAAAGTTAGCATCTTTACAAGGGTGTTGATTTCCAAACTTATGCCTTGGTAGGTAAAGAAAAATCACACTGAAGCATTTTCATGGAAGAGTTTTGATTTGAGGATATCTTTTAGTATGAGCCAATTGTAGGGGAAGGTTATAGGTTTGACAAGCCTTTACAAAGAATAAACTTGACTAGAATAATAACGTAGAAGTAAAAAGAGAACAATCAAGAACAGAATGTAGAAATAACACAGCTGATTTCAGAGGGCTCAGAAATGATTAAGATGCTTGTCTGAACCCTGAATAAACTTATAATGCCAATATAAGCATAAAGAGCAAGGCAAGGCTTTCTTTATATGTATGGGAAATATTTCAAAGAGCTTATGCTGGAGAACTTAGCATTTTAAGGAATTCTACTAGGGAATCCTTTATAAAATAAAAACTTTATGTATGCATATGAAAAAGCAATACAGATTTTCAGATGCATTACTTCTTATTACATGACTGGTCGGTGATAAGGAGATTTGCAAAACTATATTTAAAATTCTTAAAAGTGTCATAACTTTGGCGACTTACCTTAAAATTAATAAAACTTAATAAAATAACTCAACTGAGGATGAACAATCACAATACACTATTGTGAATAAAGGTAATACATATTTAATCTTAAGTATCAATTATTTTATTTATGTCTGATGTTAACAGTCTATTTCATGGTCTTTTTACCTAATTCTTGGTCTGGGGATGCTGCTGCAGTCTGAGATTTTTCTACTAAAAACGTACCTTATAAATTCTTTTTAACTTTGGCCCTTTTTTTTTTTTTAATATCTTAGAATTCTTTGTCCCTTAAAAAAAAATCATTCTCAAATAAACAAGACTAAAGAAACATTTGCTTCTCTTACCTTTACTTACTGACAGGAGAAGATTTGGATCTCTTGGGTGGAATTTCAGCTCATTGATAGCATTTCCATGGCCAACATAATGCTACAATAAATTTATAACATTCAACTTTCATATTAAAATCAATAAATTCTTTCATTAATCTTAAAAGAATGGCAAAATAGTTTCACTTAAAGTAGTGGTTTCCAACCCTGGCTGCATATTAAAATCACCCAACAAAGTCAAAGGAAAAAAGAGATGCTCAAGTCCTGTCTGCAAGTATTTTGATTTGACTGGATTAGCTGAGACCCAGGCAAGGATTTAAAAGATCCCCAGGTAATTCTAATGTGCCCCAGGGTTAAAACCTTCTGATTAAAGTGATTTGTAAAACTTCTTAGTTCAAATTTCCAGGCTTCATCTTTCAGTTCTTTACAAGTCCTTGACTCTATATCCCTAATAAGGATGTTTGGAAAAAGTACTCACTCTTCCCTATAGTTATTTAAAGCATCTCAGAATAAGACAAGGCAGGAGGGAAATTATTCTTTTTTTAAAAATCGCAAATAAGAACTTCCCGCTTATTCCTTAATTTGTATTATCAAATGAGACAAAGGTCTCAAAAGACTTGCCTAAAGCAAGCAAACAGTAAAATACAAATCAAATTAGAAATTGTACAGATATTGAATCCACTAGTTTTAAATTAAAAATGGCAAGTTTTCACAAGTGTGTATTCAAAAAAGGGCAGATGTACAATTTAACCAAAAACCCACCTTTATGCACTGCATTGTTATGGGATTAATTATCCTAATTATGCCTCTAGATCCAGCCACAGCCAGCAAAGGATGGCTTGTATTGCTATCATATGTCCATGCACAAGTGTAAAAGTTTTCATCAGCCTAAGAAATGCCAGTTAAGAAATATAATTTGTTTTTGAAAAGTAAACATGTCAATGATTATACATGGAAACCTCTAAAGAAATACTCAAGTACCTGACAAAGGAGCTCTCATTTCTCCTTATACTACCATATTTAAACAACGGACATTTTAGACCGACAATCTAAACCAAATAGTCAAACAAAACCAGTCCTTCCACTCAATTTTGACTACTGTTTAGATGCTTGCATAAATACTCAACTGTCATTTGAAAGCAACCATAGACAATATGTAAATGAATGGGTATAGTTGTGTCGCAGTAAAACTTTATTTACCAAAACAGGTAGCTAGCCCCATTAGCTATAAATTGCTGACCCTTGTTTTCCCAATACGTCCGACTATGCATTTCTAATTCAGTTTGAATAGTGTTAACTATTAGTTTTCCACCTTTTCCTGTGAGGCTTTCCGGATATGGCTACAGGTCACTTCTTTCCATATAAACTACTGAAGACTGAATATACCTTTGCCTTTTCCTGTTTGCTAGGTTTTTTAAATGATCTGAAAGACACTGTATCACCAACCTTTGCCTAACCTTTTCGCTTTTTAAACTTTTCTTTTTCTTTATGTACTCAAGTTTTGCAATATTTTATTTCCTAAACAAACTGCATGTATTTACTTTTTCCCTATAGGCTTTGTTGTTCCAATACTTGGTATGACTGCCAGTCACAGCTGCTGATCAACGCCAATTCATTAATATTAACTACCCTTAAGTGATAAAATTCTAAGCAAGGTCAAAGAAACAGGAGGTTTTAGCTACTTTTTGCTATCATTTCTATTACTGGATTTCCAATGCTAATCTCTAGCCACCTCTCCCCACTCTCTCATATCCACTTTACAATGCATTTCTAGGGATCAGGAAAATTAAACTAGGAATCTCTTGTGATAGTAAAGGAACAGCACTGGTTCAAGGGCAGTATAACTTAAGGGAACTAATTAATTTAGAAAAGCTTTGGTGTACTTATTGAAAAGTAAGTTTCTTTAGCCAGAGACATTAAAAACCCAAGAAAGGATACATCAGCATCCACATAAGATTGCAACAACCGGATTTCTCCTTGCGAGTGACATTCATATAAGGTAACCTAATAAAAACAAAAATACAGTAAATTTCATCTCAAACACAAAAGCCACATTCTCTTCACCTCTGAAACATATCTTAGTCACAAACGTGTCTTAAAGGCACTACAGAAACTATTTAAAAATAGCTTCTTTGAATTTAATGAAGCATTATAAAGCCTAATGTATTACATAATTTCCTGAGTATATTAAATATTATAGTAATAATAATGGCTTCTATTTTCACTGTTCTAAATTTAGATCTCATTCATGTAATTGCACCAACTCTTCCAAGTGAATACAGCTGAATATCTCAAAGTAAAGTTGTGGTTTATCAATTTTTAATTAAGTTCTTAAAGTCTTTGGGTAGTTTAAGAATATTTACATATTAATTACATATAAGAAAGCCTATCATTTGCCTAAATAATGTTTTTCTCATGGACACAGCTCATTAAATATTAACTTTCTAATGTATGGCCATCTTTTTTATTTGCCATATATCTAAAGTTAATATATACTCTATATACAATTAAACTTTATTTCCATTTTTCTTATAGCTTAGTCATGTTAGCAATAACTTAATTCTAATTATATAAAAACTCCATAAAGATCCTATAAATTATCACTGCCTATTAAATTAATAAAATCTCTACATAAATAGTTTTAAAAATATTCCTTGTATGACTGCTAAACTAGGTTATGTCCTAGAAGATAATTTTTTTTTCTTAATAAGAAAAAAAAGTCCAAACACCAGAACTTTTTGTAATTCAATAAACTATGTAATGGCCTTCGATGTCATTTTAAATGAAAATAGGGATACTTTTTGTTAGAATGCCTTAACAATTAAATAAGCACACTGAAGCACAAATTGGAACTAATTCGGATACTATCATGGCCAAGTTAGTTAAGTATAATCTTAGGTTTACAGTGATGTCTTAAAAGTAGATTCAAATTAATTAATGCACTATGCTCCCAACTAAGAAAAATAACCTAATCTTTTCTTGAACCTGTACCACTTTCCCCACGAATTTTTTTTTTCCGAGAATTCAAGAACTAGACAGCTATAAGCAAGCTACATGTCACAAGCAACATTTGGCTGAACACCAAAAAAAAGCTGTTATTCCATGTTACCAACTGCAGTAGCCAAGTTTCAAATTTTCAGAATTTCAACGACCTAGTAAAAGCACCAGAGCCTTAAATGTAATGAAACCTTCCTTAAAGGAAGTTTTACAGGAAATTACCTAAAGCCAAATTTTACTTCTTAGGAAACAGGAATAGAAAGGATCCAGCCCAGAATGGATGCATGTGTTTTGTTATGATTCTCAAACTTGTAGGAAAAAAGCTTGGAAATATGCTGACATTTGAAAAATACTGAGTTGACAACTCCCTTGTTACCAAGTTAACTTTGTCTGAGAACAGAATACCAACCCTGAGAAACAAAAAACAAATACAGGAAACAGCGTGCATTAAAATCACATTCTTTCATTGCTGAAGAAACTTAGTACGACTACTAAAGAAGCATAAAATTTTATTTTACTCAAAGTAACAACGTATGTACCATCTTTCAGATTCACTCCTCTTCACCTCTTGGGCTAAAGGCAGAGGAAGTGACTTGTATTTGTTGTCAACCTGTATCTAATTAGTCCATCTCCTCTGTGCCTCTTTTTCCAAATACAACAATAAAGTACTACGTTATTCCTCATAACTCCTAATACAGTATTAATGGATAACCACAATGTTAGTTAATGTAAACTCAAGAGGACAATTTTTCCCTGAGGTGATTTCAATTTAATAATTCCAGAGACTCCCTGGAAAGCAGTAAGGACTCTTTCTGTTCTCCATTTATTTAGAAGTGAATAGA
Organism: Ailuropoda melanoleuca; assembly: GCF_002007445.2. NCBI lineage: Eukaryota > Metazoa > Chordata > Mammalia > Carnivora > Ursidae > Ailuropoda > Ailuropoda melanoleuca. The sequence continues at coordinate 43,737,863 of NC_048225.1, forward strand.
ATAATAAATACGTCTTTGCAGTCCACCAGTTCAGCCCCTGGTTTGACCAAAAAGTTAAATATGGTTTATGTTAAAATGTGCCACTTCTCTCAGTTCAAGATATTTTTGGTTCCCTTAAATAAAAACAAATCTAACAGATGTTTATTGCAAATAGTTAAAATACTTTCAATAACTAATATATAAAACCCCTGGATTTATGCTTTGCATTTATAGACAGCCACTATGTTAGTTTACTATTTTTAAGAATCTACAGACTTTATATCCTAATTTGAATGATATACAACTATCAGAACTGCTTCCAAAAACAGGAATCAATTCTTTCAGTCATGCAAAACAAAATATTAGTAAGGATGAATATAAACAGAAACCTGTTTCATGAACAACTGAGAATAATATATGAAATAAAGATGTATTTTCAGTAGTAAACACTAGGTTCTAACCACCTTAGTTTTGTGACAATTTCTAGAATACTACATAAGGAGTACTGTTGAACCAGCTATGCCAGATGTACTTCAAAATCATTAAATTTCAATATTATAGTAACACCAGAGTCTAATAATCAAGCCAAATGCCAAAAAGACCCCTGAACACTCACTCTGTTGCTTCCTACGGTTGCAAACACTAACGGATCTCCTTCTTTACTGTGCCAGTTAAATTGTACTCCAAACAATGGCTGATTATGATCTTCCTGTAAAATAATCATAAAACACAAAAATTACTATAATTTAGAAACAAAAGAATGGTGAACTGACCATTTCCCCTTACAACTTTTTTTTCCAAAATGTAGGCCGCTATTCAAGTCAGAGGTCAGGTAACAAGCACTCATCTATGAAAACACTTTGATATTTGCCTTCTATTTTCTTAAACCCAATCATATTCTTCTGAATCAAAATTAAACTGGATTGTTATAGATACAATTAATCTCTTGGGACATACGGACATAACGTATGTTTCTCAAAGAAGAAATGAACAAATACACTAAGACTTAATATAGCTCCTCTAACGCTCCCTAAACTTTATTAGGTTTAATTTTTCCCTTGTGAAGTGAAGCATATCACACTCCATCCAAATTACCACTTTCTATTATTCCTCCAGAAACAATTTCAAATAATCTTGAATTTGGGTTCTAAAAAAAAAAACAAACAAAAAAACAAACCCAAGAAGCTTTATAATGAACAAAAATACCTGAGCAGTGGGGACCAGGGGAGGCAAAGGACTGTAACTTCAGTTACCAGGAAGCTATAAGGAGGTGCATAAAAAACAAGTATGGTTGACCCTTGAACAACAGGTTGGAACTGCACAGGTCCAATCAAACAGATTTTTTTGGGTACAGTAGTGTAAACGTGTATTTTTTCTTTTCTTTCTTTTTTTAAAAAAAATATTTTATTTCCTAGACAGAGCAAAAGCAGACAGAGTGGTAGGGAGAGGGAGAGGGAGAACCAGGCTCCCTGCTGAGCAGACCCTGGGATCACAACCTGAGCTAAGGGGCAGATGCTTAACTGTTTGAGCCACCCAGGCGCCCCCACAAAAATATTTTTTTAACATTTTCTTTTCTCTACCTTAATCTAAGAATGCAGTATATAATACATACAACACACAAAACATGCGTTAATCAAATTTATGTTATTGGTAAGGTATGTTACTGACTTCTGATCAACAGGAGGTTATTAGTAGTTAGGTTCTGGGGGTTAAACTTGGATTTTCATCTGCACAGGAGTGGGGGCGGCAGCACCCTCAAGTCGTTCAAGGGTCTAGAGTATTCACTTTTATTCACAAAGTTATTTTTCAGCCTTAGAATTTTACTGGTAATCTTCTGGCAATGAACATTAACTTTCAACATCGCTTTTAAAGTGTAACAACTTTCATTTTTTATCCTTTGAAAAGTCATAGCTTTAGGCTTTTGAAATATTTCATCGAATTATTTAAACAGTTAAAAACAACACCTCCCAAATATACTATCTAAAAATAGGTAAAATAACTAAATATTAACACAAAACTATAATGGACACTTTGTGGTTTTTTTTTTTAACATACTAAGATTAATTTCCCTCCTTTAAAGAGAATATAATTTGACACACTGAGCAATTTATTTTGCTATACAGACAGGAAAATAATTTCCACATAGACAAAGCTTTGAATGCTTTCTGAAGTATTCACTTTACCTAAAAGTATATTCAGATACTTAGAAAATATTCTAACTTACATATGTATAAGATATTGTAATGTATATTTTTGCTCAGTATAAGAAAAATACTCCCAAATTAAAAAAACAGAAAATGAATAATAAAGGAAAATATTTTAAATAAATATCACTAATCCTCTTCATAAATAAAAATGCTACTGAAGCAATAATTTAATAATTCCAAAACCCTGTTTTCCCCAAATACTGAGTATTAAGAAAATGTTAACGTACACCTTTTCCTTTGAAAACAATTTCAAGTAACACAAATGATAAGAATAAATATTTAAAAACTGCACAAAGACATCTGTTTCAATCTATGCTGACTGAAAGTTAATGGGTCACATTCAGTTCTTTATATAAAGAGGTATCAGGAAGTGGCTTAGTTTTTAAAGTTTTATCAAAATATGAAGAATAACACATCTCACATCTTTTTTCTGAATACAAATAATAAACCCAGTATGTAGTACCAGGTATTACCCATTTAAATTAAAACAAAATAAAAGCTAAACAGAAATGGACTGTAATAACTATGCAGTCTATGCTACAAACAACCTTCAAAGTACTCTAATTTTAAAGTATTTTAAACGTGACAAAGTATCTGAGCATACAATGTTTACCACTGAGAAATACTTCTGAAGCCTGGCATTCAGCCCACAGGATCTGTCTTTCCGCACATACCTTGAGACTATTTACACACTTGAAAGAATATTTGCATTTCTTTGACTTCCATTTTCCCTTCCCCCAACTTTTCCTTCCAGGAGCATTTGGTGTATTTGTAGGTGTATCAGGGCGTTCAGTGTTTGTACCACTTTCTATACTGACAGCATCATCCTGTAAGCAGTAAATTAGGAAAAATTACATAAAACAGCAATACTGTATGTAGCAGCAAATGACTTTGTACTGGGTAGCTGCTGATTGACCTTAAAGTAATAATTAATAAATACTGCAATTTCTTGCAGTAATAAATAAATTTGCAGAAAAATAAATTCTTGTCTCCAAATAAAGATAAAAAGCAAACCAGCTACATGTTAGGATTTGTGGATTTTTGATATTTCAGCAATAATAATATAATCAAAAAAGCTAATGAGAATAATGGTTAAGAATAATATTGCCTTTAATAACAAAGCACTGGTCTATGCCAACCACCATTAATACACTGGCTCATTTCATCTTTATAGCTCTTCACAGAAGGTACTGTTAGATAAGGAAGAGTTGTTTAGAGAGCTTAAGTGGTCTCCTGCAACTTAGGGTTGCTGGGATTCAAACCAAAGCTGTCACTCCTAAATCTGAACTACATGTCTTCATAATTAATTCTTGACTGCGGCTCAGTTTGGAGTAGAGCCGTCAATGGGCCTCTGAGGATGATGGAGTGCTGGTGCCTCTTACTTTAGATGTAGTTTCTGAAAATCCTGTTATCATTCAAAGTCCGCTTAATTAAAACACAAACCATTTAGAATTTTTAAAAAATCCTAAATATTCTGTGCTATTTCCAAGTGACATTGGCCTCACAGCTCTTGTAATAATGATACTTAATACAGAATTCCAGAAACTCTCTATAATTAAAGTAAAATCCTTCCAAATGTAGAAATGACCGCAGGAAACCACGAAAATTCACTTAATTTATACCCTATTTCTAATCATGGCCCTCTAATCTAAGATTTAACTACCTCCTTTGATTACATATTCCAGTGTATTCTTTGGAATAAAGAGATTTATTTAAACCTATTGCCTTAGGGCAATAGTTCCTAAATTCACTCCAGAGGAGGCTTTTTTTCATGGAATGCCTGTTATTATCTATTAGAACAAGTATAGGAAACACTGCCTTAGGGGCTATTTCTAAATCACTGCTTCCTAGTTTTTTATTTATAGAAGGTTCAAAATTAACTGGAGTGTCAGAAAGCATATAAACAAATTCACACAAATTCACCTAAAAACAGTACGGTATTATACGGCTGTTCTTGGGGGGTGATTTGCAAAATTTCAAATGGTTCCCACCTTTTAATACAATACACTAATCGTTCTGGAATATATTGATTAGGATGAAAAAACTGGATAGATAATACACAATAGGTGCTTAATATCTGAATCATAATTTAATGTAAATATAATCAGACAGAAAATGTAAAATTCTAAAAGTTCAGTTCCTAGGCTTAAATCATGGTTTATATCTATTTCTCTCCCTCTTCACAGTTTCACACAGTTAACATCTAGTGTAGAAAATAACCATATTTCAGTGAAAAACTATGCATTAATTATAGCACACCTTTCCACCTTATCAGATTCCAGTCCTCTTCATTGCCTTTGAACAACCTTATAACTCATTTTATACTGTGAGTAACTGATAGTTGTGTAAATTCTGTCTCCAAAGGTAGAGGCTCAAAATGTCCTCCTCTGGAAAAAACTTTTGTCTCCATCTGCAATTTCACCTCCACATTCCTTTAATGTATAAATGTATATTGTTGGACTCACACTTGCCCCGTTTCCTCATACGAGTGTGAAATAAAAATTTAATGTTTCACTTACCTTTTTCTGAAAACTGTCCTTTAACACTAGAGAAGTAAAATAAAACTGACATTTATTCACCAGCTGCTTCACACTGTCCCAAAATTCAAACTGTTAATCAAGAAAACACACAAAACACTGTTTTGTTTTGTTTTTTAAACTCTGACCACTTAACTTACCCATCTCCTCGGAAGGAAAATTATGAAGGAATCGAATGGAAATGCAATATAGTCACAACGCTTTAATTTTACCTTTAAATTAAAATCAAACCTTTGCTGAGTATCTGTGTATAGGCTGACTTCCACCTTGGCCCCCTCTCAAGGTATAGAATGATATATGGCACTACCATCTTCATTTGCCCAACGAGGAAACAGAGAGTAAGTAATTTGTCCGCTATCTCACCATAGGTAATTTACTTAAGCAAAGTATAAGTCTCCAGATTCAGCCCTCTACTAGGAAACCATTAATACTCTTCAAGAAGCTAAATACCCTGCAAGTCATAAGACCTTTAAAAATTCAATAAGATGGCATATACATATGCAAAAAACTTACATGTCCTTTCAATTCTTTGATTCACATTCACAGTAGTAATTGCTCAGATTACCTTAACTCCCAACTCAAACACCACATTCTTTCCCCACTTGCTTTTGGCTTTTTCATCACTATTCAGTTCCCCCACTGCCCATTAGCTTTGTCTGAACTCATTTTTCTGAAGTTCTTTACTGTCTTTCCTTACTGCTTCCCTCTAACCTATGTCCTAGATCTGGGGTCTGTGGGTGGAATTCAGAGGGCCCGTGAATTTAGGTGGCCAGACAGAAAAACCCACTTAATTTTCACCATCTTTAACTGAAATTTAGCACTTTCTTCTATTAAATGAAGGTAACATATACGAGAATACTACTGTAGCTGTGACTTTCTCATCATGGAAATCAAGTATTTTCATATCATATCCTAGTAGTTGCAGATCTCAAAAAAAACTGTCTTACACCCATCATTACTACCAGACCCCCTGCTAGATCTATAGAGTTACTTAAAGTGCTAATACAGAAGCACTTAGGGCACCTGGCTGGCTCAGTCCGAGGAGCATGAAACTCTTGATCTCCAGGTTGTGAGTTTGAGCCCCACGCTGGGTGTACAAACTTGCACTTAAACAATGCTTTATATGAAAGCACTTTATTAAAACAAATCTTAAATCTGTTCTGAAAAACATTTTTATAACATATTACATAATGCTATTATTTTGTTTATAACTTTATATACTGTATTTTATACATTTAAAAATGTTGCTCTGAGAAGGCTACCAGAGATTCATTGAGGTGTACAAGGCACTAAAAAGGTTTAAAGTCCCTATACAAATGAGGGAACCCAAATAAAAGCTTCATTCACTGTTTGGTTCTGAATAGCTTTAGAATGCAAAGAATATATCCTCCTTAAGGGTCTACCAAAAAGACTTTCAATTTATTTGGTCCCGTGAAATTTTCCTCAGTCTAAATATATTATTGACATATTCATTACATTTCTGCTTACTTAGTATGTGCTAGGGCCAGAAGCATAAGTCTTCACAGTAATTAAATAAAATCTGTATAGTACTTCCAGGGCAGAGGCTCTTTTAAGCACTTTACCTCTATTATCTTATTTAGTCCTCACAAATACTCTTTGAGGTAAATACATTATCCCCATTTCCAAGAAATTAAGGAAACTAGATCAAGTACCCTGCTCAAGGTCAAGCAACCAGTAAGAAGTAGATTGGGAATTTTAACTTAACATGTGGGTCCAATCTGTACTCCTAATCGCTAACTTAATCTGCCAGAAAAGAAATTTTTAAAAAGCAGAAATAAAACAGGCTCCAAGGACTGAAATGAAGAGGGTCAAAAATGTTAGAAAGCAATACATAAGATTGAGAAGCACAAACAGGAAAAAGATTTAAAGTTAACATTCAACACCTAAACTTTCCAGAAATTTCAAGTCCAAATCCCACAAACTGATAATTCCCCAAATATCCTCCTTCTAGCTAAAATTCTTTCCCATCTCTTCAGTGAAAATTTTGGTCATGACACCATGCCATATATATGCCTGTTAGTGAAGTAATGATGTAGAATTTAGGAACTGGGTGTGTAACATAGTGTTTATTTCTAAAACTAGCCAAATTGAGAAAATGGAGAACTTACATCACCCTCCTACAACACCTTAAAGATTTTAAAAATACATTCAGATATCGTTGCCATAGATTATGAAAAGGAGGTTCACATCTGGATAACTTCGAATGAACTGTCAAGACACTTTGCTGCTCTTATTGGATATAAGCTTAAAAGTGAAAATTAATGTCACTTCAGTTATTACTGGCGACTTACCTAGACATAAGATGATTACCAAGATCCATTTCAGAGTTTTAAAAATAAAAAAATCTGATTCCAAAATACCTTACATTTGTGAAGCCACGAGCCCATACCTAACGACATCTGTCTTTACCACTGTTGCCTAAAATCTTCCAGGTCATCCCCTTTACTTCAGTAAAAACTTTAAAAATAGTAACCGACTCTTCTTATTACATCAAAGGTGGTTTCCCCCTCCGACTCATAAGACCCTCTTCAATTCTGCTCCTCCGGAAGAAAAGCCACTGTCAGGCACATCCCATCTCCACCCACAGGACAGGAGCAGACATAAAATCCCACCTTAGAACAATCACCCGAACCCCTTAAGTCGAAGATCTAACTACTCTTCCCATCCTGGACACTCTAAGTGTCGAAAAGTGACACAATCCCTAAATTCCTTCTTGAGAGTCGCTAACTCACGCTGGCTCCTCCTTCCAACTTTCTCAGAAAAACCTCCAACTTGCCTTTTAAACTACTGGAATCTCAGATCCGCACTCTCCCAAAATCTCCCAAAGGCCCAAACACCCCCCAACGACGCAAAAGGATCTCAGAGCAGACCCCTTCCGACCCTCCGCCCACCACGCTCTCTCTTAAACCACTCTCCTTCTCCAAGTTTCTGCTTGCTCTCGGCCCCTGCTCAAAATCCCCATAGAGACAAGTTCGATTTTCTCCTCCACGCCCGCGTTTTCCTGAGAGTGACACCTCTCCCTCCCCCCACAGCAGCCCGCCCGCCCCCACGCCGAGTTTAAAAAGAATTTAAAACTTTCATTCCAGAGTCCCATTCGCACTGCTCTGGGCTGCACTCACATTCTCGTCTCCAGAGAGGTCCGGGTTGCTGTTCTCGTCGCTGCTCAGCTTTTGCTTCTTGGCCGCAGGCATGTCTGTTCCCGCCGGCGCTGTCGACACTTCCCTCTCGGACATATTCCTCCGCCTCCCTCCAGGTTCCTGCCGCCTAGGGCGGGGCCTCCGCCACACCGCCGTCAAGCAAGCCCGGCCGGAGCCTGCCGCAAAGTTGCCGCTGCCGCCGCCACCTCCACCGCTCCCCCCACTGTCGCAAACCGCGCCCAGCCGCCGAGGCGGGCGTGCGTGCGACCCCGCCACACTGCTGAAAAAGGGGCGCGCGTGCGCGCCCTCCCGCGCAGCTTCCTGGCTCTTTCCCTTTCCCTGCGCCCGTCTTGCCCTTTTCCCGCCGCCCTCCCGGCAGTTTGCACGGAGAGGTGAGATACGTTAGCTATCAAGAGCAGTATTTCGTACGTCCCCTTTCCCCACTGCTGTCTCGATAAAGAAGAGGCGGAACTCAAAGAGATGCCCCCTCACCCCCTTCCTCCTTCCAAAGACGTTTCAGCCGCAATCGGCCCAATCCTTCGATCCCCGACCCGCTGCAAGGACTCGAAAGTCTGTGGAATGGACTAGACCACCGATGTTCCAGGGAATGGGGGAAGATACGAGAAGTCACCTCTTGCTTTAGTGGCGTCTGCCAAGTGTCCTTAATCTTGAACTCGGAGGACAACACTCTCACATTAATAATGGAACTGTTGAAGATTTAGTGTTTCGTTGTGAATAGGAGTTCGAAAACTGTAGAGTGCCTCTCACTTGCCTCCCCCATCTAGGAAATGGAAGTTACCAGCTAAGACGTGCGCATGCGCTGGGGCGTATTCTCGCGCTGGGTTGTCCAGACCCGCCTCCTCGGGCCCCTCCTCTTCGAAAGCCTGTTTGCTAAACCAGGTAGTCTTCCACCGGGTTTCCGTAGCCCGGGATGGATTTCAAAGCGCGACCAAGTCCTAGTGTCTGGACGCGTTCTGAATTCGTGATGAATATTTAATCTGTTGAATATTTCAGTCAATGGTTTTTCTCACCCAATTGTGCCAATGTTGAGTATCATTTAAGTTAGGAATATCCTGCAGTTACGATTCTAGACTCCAATGAGTTACGGCCTTAAGTGCTCTTTTAACTGTTAAAAAATTGTCAAGGCCCTGAACAATGCCNTTTATTTATTCGACAGAGATAGAGACAGCCAGAGAGAGGGAACACAAGCAGGGGGAGTGGGAGAGGAAGAAGCAGGCTCATAGCAGAGGAGCCTGATGTGGGGCTCGATCCCATAACGCCGGGATCACGCCCTGAGCCGAAGGCAGACGCTTAACCGCTGTGCCACCCAGGCGCCCCCTTAAGTGCTCTTTTTTAACTGTTAAAAAATTGTCAAGGCCCTGAACAATGCCAAGGCCTAAAAGTCAGTGGTTATCTCCAGCTATGTCTAAGACTGTGAAACTTAAACAACGGACAGAATTTGGGGACATACCAGATACAATAAAATTTTAGGGAAAGGCAACAAAACTGTTAAACTTCACCAAATTGTTTGTCTCTGTTAAATGTTACTATATCTGTGTGCTTGACAGGTGTCAAGTAATATTGGAGAACTTTATGGATTTGTTAGACGGTTCATTAAGTCACATAATCAAATCAACAGGAAAAGGAGAACCATGACAAGAAATAAAGCCAGACACTCACCCCCTTTTTGGTAGATCTTGGTTGTGATTACTTATCTTCCTGGGCTTCATCGTCCTCACCTGTGAAAATGAGGAAATTGGAAGGGACCTGACATTTCTTGAGCACCCACTTGGTAATACAGATTTTTTCTGTTAGGCCTCCTCACCCAATGGATAACCTGTATAGAGTGCCCCATCCATAAAATTCTTGTGTATTTGAATTCTGCATGATGCCTTAAGAGGGAGAATATCAGTTTCATTATCTGCAGATTGCAAGTCACTTTTCCTTCGGAAACCAGGGGAGAACTCAGTGGAGAATGAAAAAAGGAAGGTAAGTCAAAGGCAGGGCAGAAGTAGAGGTCTTTGCAATGCAGACTCAGGAAAAATAAGGAAGCTGAAAAAAATTAAAGTTCAGATCTTAATAATAATTATTGCAGTTATTTATTGAACTCTTCTGATGTGCCACACATTTCTTAGTTGATAAGAAAGTGATGAGACTGGTATGGAGTCAGCCACTGAGAAAGTAAGATGTGCTTAGTGTGATACATTCATGTGCAGAGACAAACTTCCCCTGTCTGTTGAGAAGGTTGTGAAATTTTGCTCTACAATTAAAGGATAGTCAGCTAAAGCATTTCCAACCGAAATTACTCTGTGTCTGGGATCAGTGGGAGCTAGAAAGTGGGAGTCAAATTCTGGTCATAAAATTAGGGAAGTTGTCGAACATTTGAATAAAGGACACACATGGAAGGAAAATGCCTCTAAGCATGCACGTTATCTGTAACAAAGCAAAAATGTTTTTAAAGAATTTTATTAAAACTTGGAGGAATATTTAAATTTTATTTCTGATGCAACAGGGATAATAAATGGAAATTAGTTAATGTTCATTATTACCAATGTTAAAAAATTATTCTTGTAGTAAGAAACTTTATTTAGGGCTATTGTAATAGGTATCAAGACTATTGCCAAAAAAAATCCCCAAAAACAAACAAAATAAGACTATTGCCAAAAGGAAAGAGATAGGGCTCAACTCTGAAATGCAGCAAGGACAAGTGGGGATTTATAATCAAGGAGCAGAGCTGGGGGTGAAGGAGTTTAGGACATAACACCCACAATATGCTTCTTTGGTATATTGGTTATTTTGAGCTACAGTCACTTGAACAAAAGGCTTTCCATGAACTCCTCTTATCTGCCTAAAGATGGATCCTCCAAAAGGAGCTCAACTGTCATAAATCCCCTCCCCAGGAGTTTCATCAACCAGAGAAGATTGACTCTTAGAAGAAGAGACTGGAAGTCACACCACACCCAGACAGACTTTGTCACAAACTGTCACGTATCTCCCATCTACTGTAGGGCCCATTCATCTTTCAAAACAATCATTTACTCTCCCCTGTGTGGAAGGAGACTTCCACCCTTTCCCATAGGATAGATAGATGAGAAAACCCTGACTGGATGACAGGCGCAGGGAGGGTTAATCAGATTAAAACAGCATGCCAACAAGCTATCTGTGCAACTTTTCTGTAAAGTTATGCCCCACATGCCAAAAATCATTTTTTTCTTCCAAAGTTTTATTTAAATTCTAATTAGTTAACATATAGTGTAGTACTGGTTTCAGGAGCAGAATTTAGTGATTCATCACTTAACAAATAACACCCAGTGCTCATCACAAGTGCCCTCCTTAACGCCCATCAGCTGAGTACCTCATCACCCACCCAACTCCCACCATCAACCCCTCAGTTTGTTCTCTATCATTAAGAATCTCTTATGGTTTGCTTCCCTCTCTCTTTTTTCAAAAATCCTATTAAAAAAAAAATCTGTCTCATTAGACTATGGAAAACACTAGTCAGAAATACCCCTTAGCCTTCAAATAAAGGGTGATTTATTTTGAAAAACTTTCAAAGATCATTTATTTATAAAGAAAAGAAACTTTACAGCGTTCCTTCGTATCATCTTCTAGTATCATGTAAGCTTCAAATCAGGAAATGGGTTTCAAAAGCTAAATTAAATCCTTCCCATTTTCAGTTGAAGTCTATTTCTCATTCATTCAACATTTTTTTGTCTCTTCTGGTTCATAAATAGCAGCTGTTCATCATCACTCAGGCACTGTGTAATCATATGCTTGCAGATCCAGTTTTCTATGAACAGAACATCATATGGCTTCTTTGAACACTTTAAAATCAATCAGGAGGAATTTACTGAATGCCATTTATGTGCAAAGCATTATGGTAATTGTGTGGGGGGGTGGGGATTAAAAAGGGAAAAATAAGACACAGTCCCTGCCTTCAAAAAGCCTGATATTCTTCCAGCATTAAAAAATGTCTCATACAGACTTTCTGCCTGCATTTTCAGAATAGCTCTTCCCAATAAGGTGCTGGTGCTGGAGTATAGCCGTCAGAATCATGGATTATTGTCAGCCCTGCCATTCTAACCCTCGGGACCTTGGGTGACTCAGTGTAATCTTGTCCCCAGCACGCCTCTTCTACAGCTCTCCAGCAGAAGGAGTGGACCCCTCTTCTCTTTTGGGTGTGTTAGCAGCCTCAGCATACCCATGCCCAACAGCCCACGGCAGGGCTCTCTTTCTAGATCCAGGAGGTGGGGTTTTGCTACCTCATCCCAGCTTTGCAGGTAATGAAGGAAGTCAGGAAGATGGAGTGAGGAGTGTGGAGCATGTCCCCAGGTGTGAGATATTCCTAGACTGCAATTCAACTTCTCATCAATAGCTTACCTGGCATTCTTCCCTCTAAATGTCCCAAATGTATGTGATCTTAATATCTTTGCCTCAATTAAAGCCTCTGAAAGGAGATGCCCTATTATGAATGAGAGGTGTTGAGACCCCTCGTTTTCTGGTTTGGATAAGCTGCCCATTGCCTCAATTGGCTAAGTGAAGCCAAATGGAACTGCCTAGTTATATTAATATCATTTTTTCTTCCTCACACTCTTTTTTTGATTTTCCTAATGTTTTCTTTCCCTCAGCCTGATTCATCCTCTTTTCTGGTTGCTATGGATCTGTAAAGTATTTCCCCTTTCATCTGTTAGTAATACTGACCAACAACAACATAAGGCAAAACATCCTCTGATTTCCCTGCACTTCCCCAAGATTTTAGATTAATAGTTGAAAGATTGTGTTCCTACACGACTAAAGAAAAACAGGTCAACCCCTCAGAAATAAACTTACACTCTAAAATTTAAGTGATTTGCATGTAAATTATAATCTATCCAATATCCAAATCTTGGTGTTTTTAGGGAAGACTTAAACCGTAAAAGCAGAGGTTGACAATTTACAGCTTGTAGAGGCTGCTTTTAGGCAACCAACTTGAGCAATGGAAACCTGAGTAAGGTAAAAGGGCCCACAGTGACCACCAGGCTGAATACAAACAGGCCCATTGGGCAACCCACCTCAAAATAACCATAAGCCCTAGCTGACCAATGGGTTACTCACACCTGGGCACAGGTACCAAAAAGGAAAATTCCATAGGTTCCCATACCTCCTCACCTTTCCCCCTTCACGACAGCCCCCCACCACCTGACAGACAGTCTCCCCTTTCCTGTCCTGCCCACTATCCCCTTGCAGTGTATTCAGTAAACTTCTATCACCTTTGTTCAGGTGAATTCTTTCACCACCTGAGCCGCTGGCCTCCACCTGACGGGGTCACTACCCATTTGGTGGACCCTGCATTTGGTGGGGAGCCTTTGCTGGCCACTGTGCTCCCTGGATTCTCCAGAAATTTCTCAGGACTTTCCCTTTGTGGACCAATTCTAGTACTCCTTGGAGAATTGACAACCTCTGGCTGAGGTTACACCTCAGAGAGGATCTGAAGCCCCAGGGGGAACCAGCTGGACTGCCCTTGCCTGAAATGGTGAGGAATTTCCCCTCTGGCCCTTTGGGGGGATCCTTCCCCCCCTCTCCTTTCTCTTTGCCAGCCTTGGCCTTCGGCAGTCTAACCCTGCTTATGGGTCAAATGTTTGATGGTCACCTGTTTTTGTAAATAAAATTTTAATGGAACACAACCATGCCTGTTACATATTATTTATGGCTTCTTTTGTGCCACAACAGCAGAAGTGACAGAAGCTATATGGTCCTCAAAGCCTGAAATATTTGATTCCATGGGCTTTCACTGAAAAAGTCTGCTGACCTCTGACGTAGACAGAGGTCAGAGTTTTCCACTTCTGAGTAACAACCCAAGTGGAGAGGTGGCCATCTTTCAATCTCTGTGACATCTCCAGAGGCCTGTGAAATGAATGAACTGCCTTAGCTGGGGCCTGCGCCCCAGCCCCTGACAGAGGGATCACAGTACTTAGTGGGTTGTTGTGGGGGGGGAGGGGACGGTGAATGCAGTTCCTGCTGAGCTGCTGCATGATTTGAGGCAATTTTTTCTAGCTTCCATGGGTCTGTGTCTTGAAGAAAGGTACGAAATGCTTGGAGTAGAAAGGATTATTCGATACAGGCATTAAATTAGGATAATTCACCCTCAGATTAGTTCTCTGACCTCTGGCCCCTTGTGCAGGCTTCATTCACTGGCTCTTCCAGCAGACTGTGGCTCCTTTGTTTCTAGCACCTGCATTTCAGGGATGCTCCCTGAAGGGGGCAGTAAAGGCTCTAGTAAGCAAAGCAGAGCAGCTGGAGAGCTAGGAGTGTTCCGTGAAGATGGCTGGAGGGAGTGCAGATGGGAGCAGGAGCCCAAGAGGCAGGATGCCAGCTCAGCCCCTGACCTGTGGAACCCATGAGGCCTGGTATCGAAACTGAACATCTCCAAGACTTGGTTACTTCATCTCTGAAATAAGATAATAGTAATATCTGCTTCATAATATATTTAATGCCCCTAGTACAGTACCCGGCATAACACATGGGATCGTTTAATATTATTTATGTTGTCATTTAAAAAGCGTATTTAAAAAAAAACCCACAGGAAACTGACTTAAAAAAAAAAAGCATATTTCAACACCGTATAGACTTTGGCCCTAATCCTCTTAAAAATATGTACACATCAGTATAGACAATGGAAGAGATACATGAAATACTCAGAAGCCATCTTAGGGTACTAGGGTTATGAGTCATAGATTCTTTTTTTGTACCTTCCTTCCATTTTACAATTTCCTGCATGACTGAATTTTTCAGAGAACTTCCTAGAGGACAGGACAGTGAGCCTGTGGAAGCAGCCCCAGGCCAGAACCATGGGACAAGTCACGGCCGGTGTGCTCTGCGGTGTGGGGATGGGACAGCTTGGAATACCGTGCAGTGATCTGCGTGAACAAGGGGCTCTCTTTCTTGCTCAGTTTCTTTCCTGTCCTTTTCTTTTTTTGTGAGAGAGAGAGCACTCATGAGAAAGAGCACACAAGCAGGGGGAGGGCAGAGGCAGAGGGAGAAGCAGACTCCCCACTGATCAGGGAGCCCGATTCAGGACTCGATCCCAGGACCCTGGGGTCATGACCTGAACTGAAGGCAGACACTTAAGTGACTGAGCCACCCAGGCGCCCTCTTGCTCAGTTTTTTTCATAGTTCTCTCAGTAGGAAATAAATGGCTCTCCCACAGCTCTGCTCTGGCTCCCAGGGGCATGGGTCTCTATGGCCAGATCCCTCTTCTTGCCTTGCAGGGCAGACACAGTGACAAGGTTTTTGGCTTCTCTCCAGGACTCAGGGGCAAGAAGAACCACCGGGCCCTTCTTGCAGGGCTCTAATGAGGTTCCAGAAGCATTTCTGACCCCTCACAGAGCCCCTTCTCCAGGAATATGACAATTGAAAGAACCAGGGGAGGAAAAGAAAAAGGAACTTGGGTGCTTTTCATGAGGAATTGCAGCAAGCCAGGGGAAGGGTGGTTGCTGGCATGTAGCAGGTGGCCTCCAAAACAACAGGGGGGTAGCCTTTCGTGGCCTTGTCCTGCTTGACCCCGTGGAACCTGCTCCCTGGGCGTCTGTACTGGTACAGGGAAGGCGTCTCTGGGGGCAGCCCAGAGCCCAGTGTCTGGGCCTTCCTACCCCCAGGCAAGGCTCTAGCAGTCCCTCTTCGGGTTTGAAGATTTAGGGAGAACAAGACACATCAACTTCCTGGGGTGACTGGGCATGTCTGGGTCCCCACCTGTATTCGCCATTATGGTGACCTACGCATAGGAAGTTTCTGTCCTGTGCCTCTTTTCACCAGGCCACTCAGATCATACATGCATTTTGTTCTCTCTCAGAGGATCATTTTTATTCCCCCAAACAAAATAACATTATTATTTTTCTAGTTAAAAAAAAAATGATGCTACTGGGATGCCTGGGTGGCTTAGTCAGTTAAGCATCCGATTCTTGGTCTCAGCTCAGGTCTTGATCTCAGGGTAGTGAGTTCAAGTCCTGTGTTGTTCTCCATGCTGGGTGTGGAGCCTACTTTAAAAAATAATAATGAAATAAATTTTAAAATGATATTAAAAAGTCCAAGTATTGATGAAAATGTGAAAAAAGCAAGTCACAGAACAATAAGTAGAGTGGGGTTGCATTTTCACTTAAAAAATAAGAAAAAAGAATGAATTTGATTATATATGCTTAGAAGAAAATCTTAAAGAATGCATGTCAAACATTAACAGGAGTTATACCTGAAAAATAGGACTGATGGGGTAAGAGTTTCATTTTTGTCTTTATACACTTCTCTGTTGTTTGAATTTCTTATAGTAAGCCTGTATTACTTTGTAATTTAAGTAAGCATATAATTAAAAATGAAAAATAAACATTCTCTAACCTCCCCGCCAAATGTCACATGCATTTAATAGACATTTACTGATTACCCACTACGTGTCAGTCATTATTCTAGGTGTTGGGAAAACCTGATAATAAGCAAGACCAGACACTTTCTTATGTCACTAGAGCTTACTGTCTAGTGGGGGAAACAAACATTAACCAAATAATCACACAGATAATTGTAAAATTACAGCTGTGATAAGTACTATGAAGGGGAAGTATAAGGTCAGGGCAGCTGCTAGCCCATGTAATATCCGTGTGCTATTCTTAAAAAGGTGTCCCCATAGACAGAAACAACCCAGAGGAGGCAGAGCTTACTTTAGCAAGCAGACTATGCCTCTGATGAATTAGAAAAAGGCAGCCCTTCCAGACTGACACAACCCTGCTCCATATGCAAAGCTTTGTGAGTGGAGCACAAATTGGATTTCATCTATCATTTCAGGTGGGAACCCTTATTTAGATGAGCAACCTGCACAAGTGTACCCAGCAGCCCTACAAAAGTTTCCACAGACATATATAATAAAGTGAGATTTGAGAGGATTTCTTTGAGGAACAGACAGAAGAATGAGAGCTGAAAGAAGAAAGGGAGTTAAACAGGTGAAAGGGAAGAAAGAGAAATATTCCTAGGGAGTGATAACGGCATGTGCAAAGGCCCTGGGCAGGATAGAAATATATGCCTTCAGGAAACTGAAAGGTCATTGTTGGTGAAGGACTGAAAAAGTGACAGGAGCAGTGGTAACAGTTAAGTCTAGAAAAGTAGGTGGGAGATCAGATCACACAGGACCTTTTGTAGACATCTTAAGATTGCTATGCAAAAACAAAACAGAACAAAACACTCCTTCTGATAAGACTTACACAGAAGGAATTAAACTGGCAATACTTATTTTTTTTTAAAGATTTTATTTATTTATTTGACAGAGATAGAAACAGCCAGCGAGAGAGGGAACACAAGCAGGGGGAGTGGGAGAGGAAGAAGCAGGCTCACAGCAGAGGAGCCTGATGTGGGGCTCGATCCCATAACGCCGGGATCACGCCCTGAGCCGAAGGCAGACGCTTAACCGCTGTGTCACCCAGGCGCCCCAGCAATACTTAATTTTAATTTTTTGTTGGTATCTTATTTACATACAGTGAAATGCATTGGTCTTAAGTGTACAGTTTGATGAGGTTTGGTTTTGTTTTTTTAAGTAGGTTCCAACATGGGATTTGAACTCATGACCCTGAGATCAAGACCTGAGCTGAGATCAAGAGTCAGATGCTTAATCCACTGAGCCACCCAGGCACCCCCAGATTTATGAGTTTGACATAGGCATACACTGCTGTAATCTACATCCAATCAAGACATAGAACTCCATGTGCATT
The DNA here is from genome assembly GCF_002007445.2 of Ailuropoda melanoleuca. Taxonomy (NCBI): domain Eukaryota; kingdom Metazoa; phylum Chordata; class Mammalia; order Carnivora; family Ursidae; genus Ailuropoda; species Ailuropoda melanoleuca. The sequence continues at coordinate 43,755,466 of NC_048225.1, forward strand.
TCTAACAAAATCAATGTGATGTCCACGCTGCCAATTTAGAGACCACACTTTGAGAACCACTGGTATAGATGATAAAATCAGAAATGTCTCATAAATAGTTTCTAGAAGTTTATCTATTCATTCAATAAACATTTCCTTTAAGTACCTGCTGTTTGCCAGCCATTTTCTATATGCTGGGGATTCAAAAATAATTAAAACCTCATGCCTCTCCTCTGGTAACTTATAGTCTGGTAGGGGAGACTGAGGTAAGCCCCATGGGTATTTCTAGATGTCTGAGAAAGTCTGCTCACTAAATAATGGACAAAATATTTTAAAAGAGAAAATATTCTTGGTTTCCAAAGTAGATAAACCACTATGAATAAAAGCAAGGCTGTATAATGGGTCCTATCCCAGACATGGGATTCCTCACTGCCACACTGAATGCAAAGATGGTCAGTAAGATCTACTTTATTGAGTGCTTTCCATGTGTCCAATACTGTGCAGAAAATACTCTGCACATTTTCCATGTAGCTTGACATTTAATCCTCTCAATAACTCCATGAATCTAGGGCCATCTTGTCTACATTTTATGGATAAGGCAACTGTATAGTCCAGGAAAGTCAAGGGACTAGACAAAGGCCTTTCAATGAGTAAGTGAAGGAATCAGAATTCAAACCCAGATCTGGTTGACGCAAGTGTTGGTCCTTTTAGTCACTAACACCTGCAGCTTTCTAGACGAAAGCAACCTTTGTAAATCATTTTAGTGCTAAAAATACTAACAAGTCCTACAGTAGAAATATTCAACACAGAATACAGTACTATGATAGGACTGGTAGGACAGTAAATAATTTTAACTGGGTAGAAATATGAGAAGTCTTCATGGAGAGGTGGGAATTAGCTTGGAAAATAAATTTTTGTTAGTGTTTCCCTAATGAAGTCTGAGAGGCAGAGATAACCCAGTGGATGCAAATGCTGTATTCCAAACACTAGAAAAGCACACTCTGTTGTGGACAAGGGAAAGTTTATTGGGATCAGTTATAGCCTGCATGTAATTTCCCTAGTGATTACACAGTGCTTTTGCTTACTAAGTACTACCTTATGATTGCCACTTCAACTTTCTGGTTTCCTTGATAATAGGAAGAAGGTGCCCTGAAGAGTGGACATTTGAATTTTAGTCACTGGAGAGGAATATTCCACAGCATCACTTTAATACTTGGGTATACGGTTTATAAATAGGTGTCTTGTTCATTTGGAAGGGGCTAGATCGTGAAAAGCCTTATGCCATTGGTCTGGAAGTAATGGGTGGACAAAGAGTTTTCTCTTTGGCAGACATCAGGGAGTAAAACTGGAGGCAGAGAGGTGAGTTCCAAGGCGTTTGCAACACTGCATACCTGGAATAAGGCAGTGCCAATGAAGGTGGATTGAAAGTAAGGGGTTGTTTCCAGAGGTATTTAAGAAATATAACCAGGGTGCCTGGATGGCTCAGTCGGTTGAGCGTCTGACTCTTGGTTTCAGCATGATCTCAGGGTTGTGGGATCGAGTCCCATGTTGGGCTCCTCACTTAGCATGGAGCCTGCTTATCCCTCTCCCTCAGCCCCTCCAACCCCTCCCCACCACCGCCATCCAGGCATGCAGGTGCTCTCTCTTACTCTCTTTCAAATAAATAAATAAATAAAACCTTTAAAAAAAAAAGAAATATAACCAACAGGACTCAATAACTTATGGAATGTGAGGGTGAAGACAGAGGCATAGCATGACTCAGGTTTAGAGTCTGGCTGACTTCCTGGATGGTGGTATCTCTAAATAAGATAGGGAACATAGGAGGAGAAGCAGGTGGAATTTTAGCTTTAAGCATTGAGCAGATAGACATGTAATTTTATTTCTCCCCAAATCTAAATATAGTCTTCAAGGGCAAATGCAAACGACAATGGTCTATTATTAGTGTACGGGAAGAGTTAGCTCAAAAAATGGAGATAATTTTAATGTCTTGTTCTTTCAAAAGAGTTTTGTGTGAGCATTAAATAAGACAATATGTGTGGAAGACCTTGAAACATTATTGCATGGAAAATTGCTAAATGATAAATTAATTTTGATTTTTGAAATAAAAGATTGCTCTTGCTTTAAAAAGAGAAAGATAATTATGATTATAAGTGACTATCTTCTGAGACTCTCAGTGCCCTTTTCAAATGTAAATGAAAACCAGCAATGTTACAGGTGCCTGGGTGGCTCAGTAGGTTAAGCGTCTGCCTTCGGCTCAGGTCATGATCTCAGGGTCCTGAGATCAAGTCCCACATCGGGCTCCCCACTCAGTGAGAGTTTGCTTCTCCCTCTCCCCCTCCCCCTCCCCCCACTTGTGTGCACATACGCGCTCTCTCCCTCTCTCTCTCTCTCTCACACACAAACACATAAATAAAATAAAATAAAAACCACAGCGATGTCCCTATTTGAAAACGAAAAGACAAAAAAAATCTGGAGAGTTGAACTAATAATTAAAATTCATCGGAGGCTTGCTATATACAAGACACACTGCAGGATATATTTCATTTAATCTTCTTAACATCCTTGCTCCTCTATTTTACAGATGAGCAAGATGAGATGGAGAAATGAAATTACTAACTCAGCACAGAGGTAGTAAGTGGTGGAGTTAGGTGTGAACGCACCCAGCCTAGCTGTGTGTACTGAGCTCTTCAGCCCTGTGCCATATGGCTTCCTACTGTGTTGTCAACACGTTTATCCCTGGGAGGAGGGACCTGAGTATATTCTTTAATTTCTTTCTTTCTGCTTCCCTGTACTTTTGGTAGTAAGCATACATTACTTTGAGGTTAATAGAAAAAGGTTATTTTAATTTAAAAAGCAATCAGATAAATGAAATTTATTTTAAATAGCCCAATTCTTATTCATTCCCTAAAAGAACACCTCTCTATCTTTTTGATTGAAGCATTATGTACACTGCTGTTCGAAGACCACGTTTTGTCTGGTGCGTGGTTCATGGTGTGTGCTTAATTCTCTGAAAAATAGACGACAGTTATTGCCGGGTTAATTAACTGTCATTATCTTAGAGTCTGGAATATTACAGATAAATGTGCAATTCTGAAATAAAACTTGAGCTGTCAAAGCCAGAGAAAGGGGAGTGTGGTTTTGTTTTGTTTTGTTTTTAACATTTGTAACCTTTAAATTGTCTGAAAAATTGTTAATCAAGCTTAAAAAATTCACTACTACTTACAAGTTAAAGTCAGCCCTCACAGTCCTGAGATCTGATGTTTAAAAGAAATGTGAGGTTAGCGCTTTGAAGGGCAAAACTGCATTTCAAATTCTCTTTGTGAGTCTTTGGTTTTCCTTTTTCCCATGTTCATATTGGTTTGTTATTGTAGGATGTCTCAGGAGCATTAGTTTGTTGGATCAGATAGTGCTGTTTTTGTTGGAATAAGCCAACATCAGGGATGTTTTTCTGTCGAAAGGATAATTAGATAGATTAAATTACATGGACTTTGCAAAACAACATGAGGCACTTAACGGGAAACAAAAAACAAAACAAAAAAAGCCCTCTAAAACAGGTTACACTTGGATTCCCTGAACTTGACACTAATCCGCCATTGGTACACATAACCTAGGCTTGGAAAGAAATATACTTAATGCAAATATACTTTATACAAAATTACTTGGTGCTTTTGGTTTGAAGATATGTATATATTTAAAAGTGTCTGAGAGAGAATGTTGAATAGGTTGAAGGTACACAGCAGTTTTTTCCAAATGAATAGGAGTAAAAATAAATGCTTTTAAAAAAGGAATAGGAAATAAATTAGAAATTGTACCTTCTGAATTTACTCCAACTTGGGTTCTTATTTTATGTTATTTCTTCAATGGAGCAAAGGTGACTTCTGGTTCTTAGAACAAAGACCTGGTGGACTAAGCTCAAGCATCCAGAAGGCTCAGGGGGGAAGACTGCGAGACGAGATTGTGATGGAATCAGAAACATAGGGCTTATGTGCACATGAGGTTAAAGAGCTCCTCAAAGTGCACCTTAGTTTAAAGGTGCAGAGGAAAGACGCTCAGTAAAAAGCTTAGGGGCATTCTAAAACTCAAATACTTGGAATAGCTGAGATTTAAGATGTGTATTAATGAAACCATGGCTAGCCATCTCCAGGGTAAATGTGATAATATGGCAAATGTGGTGATGTGGATAACTTTGTGTTTCCATTCTACATTTTGTAAATCTTGGGCCCACAAATAAGGATACTGTAGGGGTGCCTGGGTGGCTCAGTCATTAAGCATCTGCCTTAGACTCAGGTTATGGTCCCAGGGTCCAGGGATCTAGTTCTGTGTGGGGCTACCTGCTCTGCAGGGAGTCTTCTTCTCTCTCTGCCCCTCCTCCCACTTGTTCTCTCAATCTCTCTCTCTCTCTCTCAAATAAATAAATAAAAACCTTAAAGAAAAAAAAAAAGAATAAGGATACTGTATTAGTTAAGGTTCTCCAGAGAAACAAAACCAATATAGAGAGAGATAGAAAGGTGGGGGGGGCATTTGAATCAATCATGGAGACTGGAAAATTTAAAGCCTGCAGTTCAAGCTCAAAGGCAAACTGTTGGTAGAATTCCCTGTCACTTTGTGGAGGAAAATCTTTTGTTCTATTCAGGCCTTCAAGTGATTGGTTGAGGCCCACCCACATTGTGGTGGGCAATCTCCTTTATCCAAAGTCCACTTATTTAAATGTTAATGTCATCCAAAACACCCTTACACAAGCATCCAGAATTTTGTTTGACCATATATCTCAGCACTGTAGCCTAGCCAGATTGATACATAAAATTAATCATAACAGATGTCGAGTTGGCTGATTTTGTCTTCTTGTTAAAGCAATGCCATTTCAGATGAATGAATAAAAGCCACCAACAAACTTTCAGAGCTGGAAAGGCCACTGGAGACCTTCTAATGGTACTTCTCAATGGGGATGCTATTAGCATTGGGGGCCAGAGTAATTTTTGTACCTGGGCAGTTGTCCCAACCTTCAAAAAGAATTTAGCACCCCTGACCCTAACCTCTGGTTGCACATAGCTCTCCCAATAAATATGCCAACCGCCAAACTATCCCAAAGGTTTCCAAACACTCTTAAGGTGGGCATAACACTCTTCATTAAGAATTACCTCTACTCTCTTTTAGAGTAGGAAATAGATTTGACAAGGTTACCTTTTACTGTATCTCATATGTAAACTATTCCTCTTTTTTCTGATTTGACAGTATAATTAATTGCATCAGATTATTTTGTATAAATAATGTGTGAGGGGCGCCTGGGTGGCACAGCGGTTAAGCATCTGCCTTCGGCTCAGGGCGTGATCCCGGCGTTATGGGATCGAGCCCCACATCAGGCTCCTCTGCTATGAGCCTGCTTCTTCCTCTCCCACTCCCCCTGCTTGTGTTCCCTCTCTCGCTGGCTGTCTCTATCACTGTTGAATAAATAAATAAAATCTTTAAAAAAAAATAATGTGTGAATCTATAATTACACTACCTAAAATAAGGTTTAAAATGTAAACTCTGATTAGTATAACAAGCTATACTGTAAAAACTTCGTAAGGATTTCACTCATAAAACTACCAGGGTTTGATGAACACCTGTATGTATTTTTGGTATTAAACTAAAAGCATGGATAAATAAAAAAAATAAATATTAAATGAAAAGCATGGATACTTTAATACTAAAAGTATTAAACTGAAAGCATAGATAAATTAAAAAACCCTACTTTGAAAAACTTTTTGAAAAATTGATTAGTTGGGGAAGCATTAATTCCAAGCTTATATACATGAACATATTGAATGTGACTGTCCATTCTGTGTCCCTTCTGAAAAGGAGCATTTCTGGGGTGACAATTAGCTTTATTTTGGTTAAGTAAACCTCACTCTTTAGATATGAACTGAGATGTTACTTGCTGCAGGAAGTGGTCACCAAGCAAATGTAGTTCCCTGACATCTCATATTCTTCTGCTCACAGAAGTCATCCTCATAAACTATAGCTGCCGTACCACCTCCCTCACTGAACTGAAGGCTTTGTGAGGTCAGGAACCGTGTGAAGATTGTTTGCCTGCCTTTGTACTCCCAACATTGAGTCAAATGCCTGGCACATAAAAGCTCAATAAGTATGTGTTGGATGGGTGAATGGGGGGGGGGCAGCATAAAGAAAACAAACTTCTATCTTTATTGAAAATGATGCACATCATTTTCAATTGTGAAACCTAGGGTATAGTAATATTTTATCATCTCCGTGTTCTACTGCACCTTAGCATTGCATTGGCATGCCTAGTGTCTCTCATGCTTTATCGAGGTATAGTTTATATACAATAAACTGCATTCGTTGAAAGTATCCAGCTCAGTGAGTTTCGAACCAGTGTAACTCCTGCCAACAAGACACAGAACACTTCCATCATCCCAAAAGCTCCCTAGTGCCCCTTTGCATGCATTTTCCCCTTTCCACCTCCAACCCAGGTAAAAAGATTTGTTTCCTTTCAGTATAGACTAGTTTGCATTTTCTAAAATTGTATATACATGGAATCACACAGTATGCACTTCTTGGACAAAGATCCTTCTTGAGATTCTTCCATGTTTTTGCATGCATATGTTGTGTGCTCCTTTTTACTGTTGAGTATTTTATTGAATGAATATGTAGTAATTTGTTTACTCACGTTCATGGACAATTGTGTTGTTTATATTTGGGGGCTATTATGAATAAAGCTGCTATGAGCATTCATGGACAAGTCTTTGTATGGACATATTTTTAAATTTCTTATGGGCAAATTGCCTAGGAGTGGAATTCTGGATTATACGGCAAGTATATGTCTAACTTTATAAGAAACTATCAAACCATTTTCAACGTGGCTGGAGCATATTTTTATTACCACCATCCATGTATGACAGTTCTATTTGCTTTATATCCTTTCCAGCACTTGGCATTGTCAGTCTTTAATTTTAGCCATTTTGGTGGATATGTGGTGGCATTTCCCTGAAGACTAATGATGTTGAACACTTATTGCTTATTCATGTATCTTCTTGGGTGAACTGTCTGCCCAATTCTTCAGTCCATTTTTTAAAAACTTGTGTGCCCTTTCTTTTATTGAGTTGTAAGAACTCTTTATATATTCCAGATACAAATCCTTTGGTGATATACATAAAATGTTTTCCCTAGTCTATTACTGTCTTTTCACTTTTTTAATGATGTCTCTTAAGCAGCAAGAGTTTTAAATTTTGATGAAGTTCAAATTGTCAATTTTAGAATGATTTCTTCTTTTGTCGGTTCTGTCTTGGGTCACAAAGATTTTTCTTCTATGTTCCTTCTAAAAGTTTTATTGTTTTAGCTTTTACATTTAGATCTATATGACATTTTGAGTTAATTTTTATATATGATGTGAGATGAAGATTGAGGTTTAATTTTTTTTCCATGTGTATATCTGGTGGTTCTAACACCATTTATTGGAAAGACTTTTCACTTTTCTTTCCCCAATGAATGTCTTGGCACCTTTGTCAAAAATCAACTGATCACCTGAATGTGGTTCTTCTTTTGGACTTTCTATTTTATTTCACTGATCTGTATGTCTATCTGTTCACCAATACAACAATGTCTTCATTCCTGAGGCTTTACAGTAACCTTGAAACCGGGTATTGTTTGTCCTGAACTTTGTTCTTTTCTTCATATGCTTCTTACATCATTTAAATGTTTATCCCAAAGATGATCTTACTTATCAGGACCAAGCATAATCTTTCTTCCTTTCATATCTCCTGATGCCTTAAAATATCTATAGAGCTATAAAAATAAAGGATCATGCTTTCCTTACTCTGTTATTTCTAGTTTCTTCCCTGCCCCAGGAGACCACTCTATGCTTTGACCAGGAGATTCTTTGACTTACCAATAGCTAAAACTTGTGTGTGTGGTTTTTTTTAAAGATTTTATTTATTTGAGAGAGAAAAAAAGTGAGAGAGAGCACAAACAGGGGGTGGGGAGAGGGAGAAGCAGGCTCCCCACTGAGCAGGGAGCCCGACACGGAGCACCATCCCAGGACCCTGGGATCACGACCTAAGCCGAAGGCAGATACGTAGCCAACTGAGACACCTAGGTTGCCCATCTATTATAATTTTCATCCCAAAATAATTTTTGTAACATCACACAGTAATCCCTTTTTTGCAATTTACCTGAGCATGTGTACAAGTACCCCATTTGTCCATCTCATGACCTTCCACATTCTCTGTTAAAACTAAGTTTTAGGGGGGTGCCTAGGTGGCTCAATTGGTTGAGAGTCCAACTGTTGATTTCAGCTCAGGTCATGATCTCAGAGTACTGGGATCAAACCCTGCATCAGACTCCATGCTCAAGATGGAGTGTGCTTGAGATTCTATCTCTCCCTTTGCCCTTCCCTCGACTCGAGTGTGTTGTGTGTGTGCACATGCGCTCTCTCTCTCCCCCAAATGAATAAATGAATAAATGAATGAATAAGTAAATAAATAAATAAAATCTTTTAAAAAAAGAGTTTTACAGGTACCAGGCTGACTCGATTAGTAGATCATGTCACTCTTAATCTCGGGGTTGTGAGTTCAAGCCCCACATTGGGTGTAGAGATTTCTCCCTCTGCCTCAGCTCCCCTTGCTTGTTCTCTCTCTCTCTCTCTCCCTCTCTGACAAATAAGTAAATAAATAATCTTAAAAAAAGGAAAATTATAATAAATGAAACATGTCCTTATTATCCATAAGCTAAATCTAAACTTGTTTACCTGCCATTCTTGTCTCCTAAGGACTTCTTCATATACGTGATGCTCCAGGAACACTGTTCAACACCTGTGTTCTACAGCTTCCTCGCCTGTAAGCTCTGATGCTGCCATCACCTGAATGCCTTTCCCCCTCATCTCAGAGTATCTAAATTTTCTCCTTCTACAAAGCCTTTTGTAATCCTCTCAACCAGAAGTAATTGTGCCTTTTCTAGATCTCTCATAACATTACTTTTTATCTCTATATTGTATTTATCTTAGTAATACAAGAACTTACATTTATTGATTATTACATGCCAGACATTGTGCTTAGTACTTAACATACATTATCATTTTCAATCATCATAGAAACATGATAAGGTAGACATTATTATGATCTAATTGACAGATGAAGAAAATGAGTCACAAAGAGATTAAGTAATGTACTCCAGGCCACGTGATTAGTAAATTTTAGTGTTAAGATTCTAAGTTCTGACTCCAGAGTCCATGTTCCTAATAGGCTGTTCTGTTCCAAATAGTGCCTATGTTGCTGGCCTCTCAGAAACTCTGGGATACTAAAGAAGGCCATCCACAGTCCTATTTGCACATGGCTAACTAGTATACTGGAAGAGATAGCAAAGACTTTAGCATTGCTTGTGAGGCCCCAGGGATAACATAATTAAAAACCCTTGAACATAAAAAGATGTAGGAAGACTCCCTGCAGTTCCTGAGGAGTGTGCCCCAGACGGGATGGGAAGTGACGCTTTTCTTTGCCTCTTGATACAAGTTCTATGAGTAAGGTTTTGAGTTGGCACAGTTGGTGTCACTAAAATAGCCTTCCGTTCCAGTCCTTGGGGGAATTTGGTAAAACTTCTTTGTCAAAAAAAGCTACAAAATAGGAAGAGCTAGACTACTTTTTGGTCTTTCTTTTTAAAAATATAATTTGCTTTGAATAATGAAAGTAACACATGTACATTTTGTATAGTTTGGAAAATACAAGAAAACCACAAAGAAGAAAACTCTTCTATGATCCTACCACCCAGAGGTACCACTATTAATATTTGAGTCTTCTATTCTTCTAGTCCTTTTCTGTGCACTCACAACGTGAATATACACATATTTGGAAAATGTAATGATACCATTTATGGTTTTGTAAGCATTTTTTATAACAGCATATGGTGAATATTTTCCTAAAACATCATTTTAATGGATCCATAGTAATACACCATAGGAATATCCATAATTTAATTAACCACACCTCAATTGTTCAGCATTTAAATTGTTTCTGATCTTTTCATATTTATGCAAATACATGTTTATATCCATCTGTGTTTGTCTCCTGAAGGGGGAGAGAAGCTAAATCATTCATGCAAATTTACATTTCACTCTGGTAAAGTTGTATAAGTTAACACACAGTGGAGTTGGGTTACTATTTGATGACTAAAAGATTTGTAATCTTGAGTTGTGCCAGGATGCCTGGGTGACTCAGTCAGTTAAGCGTCTGCGTATGGCTCAGGTCATGATTCCAGGGTCCTGGGATCAAGCCCCGCATGGGCTTTCTGCTCAGCAGGGAGCCTGCTTCTCCCTCTGCAGATCCCCCTCTTTGTGCTCTCTCTCTCCCTCTCTCTCTGACAAAGACATAAATAAAATCTTTACAGAAAAAAGAAAAAGATCTGTAATCCCTTAGGGGCCAGATCCTGAAAGGGCTGCCAGAATTGTAAGGGAAGACCCCTCCACTGGGAACAAGAAGAGCAGGGGTTCCAAGCAACAATGAAAAATACCAACCGAGCTTTTCAACTTTCATACCAGAATACTAACTTTGGAAAAAAAAAAAAAAAAGAATGCTAACTTTGTCATATGCCACCTGTTTCTTAGTCTATACCTCAAAGTCTACAGATCAACAAGACAAAATACATGTACTTCAAGTTCTCAACAGTGATGTTAGCCCTAACCCAGCTAATTAGCTGTGTCACACCCCCACCCCAGGCTGAATGATTTGTGGGCAGAATCCATTTCTGATTCGTCTTGATATCCCCAGTGCCTTCACACTCAGTAAATACTTTCTGAACGAAATTAATTCTATCTATGTTTACTGCCCTAATTTAATTGCTTTTTTAGAGGCTTTAAAGAAGGTAAGCTCTTGGGGCGACTGGGTGGCTCAGTCGTTAAGCGTCTGCCTTTGGCTCAGGGTGTGATCCCAGAGTCCTGGGATCAAGCCCCGCATCAGGCTCCTCTGCTGGGAGCCTGCTTCTTCCTCTCCCACTCCTCCTGCTTCTGTTCCCTCTCTTGCTGGCTGTCTCTCTCTCTGTCAAATAAATAAATAAAATCTTTAAAAAAAGAAAAAAAAGAAGGTAAGCTCTTGGAGTTATCAGAGGGATTGAGACTTTACCTGTGATGAGAAGAAAATTGGACCAACTGAAACCATTTTGACAGGTAGGAGCTTCTGGGCAGAGATCTCTTGCACAGGCTCAGTAATCCCCCTAAGTAAAGAAATCTGGAAATAATCACGTCCCCTTCAAACCCACATTTGGAACTTTTCAATTGCAACACACTCGTATAACTTGGTTTTATAGTATACGTATCAAAGTTTTTAAAAAATCCCTGTTTATATCAGCAGGAGAAATGTACTCTTTCAACAAGATTGCTGTTGAAACTTGGTGATCAAGTTCTAGTCTTTCAGGTCAAATTCCAGTGAAACAGTTTTCACTATCACAAGATGGATTATAGTGAAAATTTTTCCAAGCTTTTGCAGACCCATAATAATAATCTGCAGACATCCACTATAAGAAATGTTTTGGCAGTATCTACTTATCTCTAACACTCACTCATGTCATGCTCCTGTAAACTGCATGGAATCTCTGGCAGAGTCAGTATATTTGCATAAAATAAAGAACATTATGTGAAGTAGAGCAAGGCTATAAGATGTCCCATAGTTTTCTCTCTAATGATTATAGTACAGAAAAGATACTATTTAGTTTCTGATGCCTTTATTTTTTAAAGGATTTTATTTATTTATTTGAGAGACAGTGTGTGTGTGAGCGAGAGAGCACAAGCAGGGGGAGCAGCAGAGGGAGAGGGAGAAGCAGACTTCTCACTGAGCAGGGAGCCCAATGTGGGGCTGGATCTCGGGACCCTGAGATCATGACCCGAGCCAAAGGCAAATGCTTAACCCACTGAGCCACACAGGAGCCTCGCCGATGCCTTTATTATGAAAGTCCTGAGTGCATGTATCCTTATGCAAGCACAGGGTTAATGTCTCTTTGTCTGTGAATACTAAAGGATGGGGTTGGGTTTTCAGATAAGTTTTAATAAAGACAGGAGTTTAAAGGTAAATTGTTTTTGAAACTTCTCTGCGCCTGAGTTTCCTACTGTGTCAAAAGCACGGGAATAGGAAGAGTTGCAGGAGGTTGATTGTACTAGCATCATTTCCTTCCTACTTCTGCTTTCCTAACTTTGCTAGTGTGTGAATCATAAGAAATTCGGAGCCAGCATGGTGGAATGAAGATCTGTGGAATTTCGGAAAGACTAGCATTAAAGTCCTAGCTCTGCTATTTAAAAACTGAAATCCTGGGTGGGTCATCTGAATGAGCTTAAGTTACCGATAACATCTGCCTTAAATAGCTTGTTTGAGTTTCAAATAAGATGAGATTACTTGAATCCTTGTTGTGCCAGCTTATTTAATTTTCAAATGTTCATGAAAGGCCTTTTCTTCTTTGCTTGGCCCGTTTTCCTCCACCTATTACTTATCTGCCCCCTTTTCTTAGGGTTCTGCCATACCTTTCTTCTGTTGTATCAGTAAACATGTAACCCTCGGGTGACCTATTCTATTCTCATAGCTTCAACTATTAAATATATGTTGATGCCTACTATTGGTGTGTAGCCCTCTTGTTGAGCTTTAGATCTACATATTATAGTGCCTATTCGATATAACCACCTCAGAAGGTCAAGGTCAAATGTTTGGCCTGCATACAATTTTAAAACTTTGAATTAATTCTCAACATTTCAAAATTGAAGGAGGTCTCTGCTTTGCCTTGAGAGAGCAAAGGCACGGCAGCACTGAGACCCCATTCTGGCAAAGTAAAACCAGTGAGTGCCTGGGGCTGCTCAGCCCTCTAGCTGGACACAGTTCACCTCACACCTCACACTCCAGTTCACCTCAGGCCCTACCCAGCCAGCTGTATTCATGGTAGGTATTTGGGGTTGCCACCCTGCAAGTTAAGGAATTAATTAAATGGATTAAGGAATAACCCAATGATCATGTGACCAGGACTGAAATTACCTCACCTGACCATGACCTCCTTCTGACGTGTCTGAAAGAGTTGATGTGCCTTTCCTTGGATGCAGAGCTTTGTACTTATGAGTGTTCATAAGTAGAAAGTATTTGAGTAAAGACCTGCAGTGAATTACTTGTAGTTTACTGATTAGGCTGTGAGCTTTTACATACACATGTTTCCTTTTGCTTAAAATACCCTCTTCTTCCTAATTCATCCTTTTCTCTTAGCTCATCCTTCAAAATTTAGCTTCCCGGGAAACCTTCCCTGATCTCCTAATCTGATTTGGTTGCCCTTTTCCCCAAATTTCTGTAGAATGCTTCTTTTATCTTAGTCCCCAATTATAGATTTTGTTTTAAAATTTGTTCTATGATCTTTTGTTTGAACAAGATTGGGAACTTCTTGAGGGCAGGTTATGTGTTGAGTTTTATTCATATCCTATAGACCTCTTTTCACTTCATCATAGAGGCCTCCTATATACCTAGTGTGAGGCATGCAGAAGACTTCCAACAAATACTTGAGGGAATGCATGATTGAATGTCTCCATCAATAGATTGTATATGATTTGCTTTCTGTTACCTTGTCAGCAACAGTTTTGTCAGCGGCGGTATGTAGATTGACAAGGTCTGATTTATTACCTTAAATGATCAACTTATTTATAGTTTGTGCTGGAAAGTGTTTTTTGATATGTTAAATGTTGGAGAATAGGAGAAACAAAGAAAGTTCAGGTCTAAACTAAGTCTCGTGTGGGGCCCAAGGTTGTTAAAAGGCATCCACTTTTCTCTTCCGGGAAAACAGTGCCAGAATATTTAATTCAGCCACACATTCGCGTGAGTGTCTGTAACATCTGATTATCAAATAAATGACTCAGAGTAAGATGGCATTGGGCTTACATAAAGTGGGGAGGGGAGTGCTATAATTACTGAGTGAAGACATACTGATGTCATTAATTTGCCTATGTAAGAAGTTAGTGGGAAATAAATTGACATGAAATGCAAGGCTAACGTAATGACTTATTATTATCTTTGAAATCTTGGTTAACATCATCATTACAATCTACTTATTAACTGTATATACCCTTACACTGACATCGTTAAACTCATTCCCACCCTGTGGTATCACAGAAGGATCTTTGGTTTTGTTCGAACACTCCCGGCACAAAGCTCCTAAAACCCTTGGAATTTCTTGGGGTAAGGGTGATAGGAGCGTCTTTCAATGAGGCCAGTCATCTAGATAGCTTTAGCAAGGGAAGCCAGAAAGACCAACTAGTTTAGAAGCTTGGGAATTTCAGCTCCACCTCCTGAGGGGGAAAGCGACTGGAGATTAAGTTTAATCACCAACACCCAGTGATTTAGTCAATCGTGCCTATGTAATGAAACCTCCATAAAAACCCATCAACAACGAGGTCCAGAGAGTTTCCAGGCTGGCGAACACTTCTAAGTGCTGGGAGCATGGCGCATCCCAACTGCACAGGGACAGAAGCTCCTGCACTTGGGACCTTTCCAGACCTCATGCTATGTACCTCTTCATCTGGCTGTTCCTTTGTATCCTTTATAATAAACCGGTAAATGTAAGTAATGTGCCTTCCTCAGTCCTGTGAGCCATTTTAGCAAAACGTCCAACCTGAGGAGAGGGTCATGGGATTCCTCAATTTCTATCTGGTGGATCCAAAGCGCAGGTGGCCTGGGACTTGTAACAGGCATCTGGAAGTACAGGCAGTCTATGGGGGCCGAGCCCTTTAACTTAGGAGATTGGATGCTAATTCCAAGGAAATAGAGCCGGAACTGAATTGAAGTGTTGGTCACCCAGCTGGTGTCAGAGAACTAGGGAGGTAGTGTTGGAAAAGACATCAGATATATGATGTCAGGAGGAAAAAACCTCACACGCCCTTGATCGTTATATTGATCATGTCATGCTGATCGTTAGCAGTACTGCTAAGTTACTTTAAATGGTCCTTTTAAATCGGTATGTCAAGTCCCTTTCCCCACTGCCTTTCATGCAACATTATTCATTTGTTCTACACAGACTGAAATCCCATTATGTGCCAGGCCTATGCTAGGATCTAGGGGATACTGGTGCGCAAAACTGATAGGAGTCTCCATTTTCAGGAGCCTAGCGATAAAGACAGACATCCAGCAAAGAATCACACATACATACGGATTTACAACTGTGGTAAATGCTGTAAGTGAGAGGTATAAGATGCTCTGATTGCTCTCATCAAAAAAGCATGACACGCTTTCCTAAGGAAGCTGAAATCTAAGGACCTGTAGGTGGAGAACTAAGTGAAGGTGTAGGAGTGGGCAAACTTAGACCTGGCTTCTTGCAAAGTGTTCTGAGACTGCGGATTCTTTTTCTTCTCCCTGTTCTTTCAGCACCCTCCTCCTCTGGATTTCCCCCCCACAATTTGGCTTCTATTAAGAGCCTCTCAGAATATACCCAGAACAGCATCAGAAGAAAACATTTCATAAGACTTCTTTTTTTAAAAAACAGATAACAGCATTAGACACACAGTAAAGAAAGGCCCCTAACTTCTCATAATTGAGCACAGTACTGCTCTTCTAATCAGTTTCCTCACTTCCCAGGCGGACCCCCAACTGGGCGCACCTGGCATTCACCCAGCTAGGGCCCCAGTGATTGCAAAAATTATTAATAGAACTATAAGCCAAGACTGTTGGATGGCAGTGGGAGCAACTTACTTTGCTGAGTAGAGTCACAGAGATTTAAAATAGGTTTTGAAGGGTGAGGAGGAGAGGGGATGGCAGGAGGAAGGAGCACCCACAAAGGCACAGAGGAGTAAAAGAGCACATATTTGCAGGGATTTAGGGTAGTCTGGAATTCTCTAAAGTCAGTCAGGAAAACATCATAATAAAATAGCAAAATTAATTCAGCTTTCTAAAAATACAAAGAATTAAACTTCAGTGAACCCTTAAAGTCCCATAGGTAGAAGCCCTCATTTCTCTAAAATCCTTGGTAAATGAGTTGTTGCTACACATACTAATCGAACATTTGCAACTGTCTTAGGTTCCAGAATCTTTAGTTCAATTCCTTGGTATTTGTGTATTTTCCTGGCATACCTTATTTAAATTCTTCCCCATTTTTTTATTGTCTTCCAAGTGTTACCCTTCTTCTTTCTTGCTAACCATGTACAACGATCTTTGTCAAATGATTTCCACACCTTCCCAGACCGTGATGTAGTTGACTATGAGTTTCTTTTGGCATGGCTCATAGCTATTTCCTTTTAGTTGCTGGACTGGAAGCTTCTACCTAAAATGGCACATGGCAAGGGCTAGCGGAAAAAATGTCAAGAAAACCTGTTCAGCCTACGGAGAGAACCAGCCGCTGAAAAGTTCTACCTAAGGTACACATCTAGAGGGGAAAACAAATGTTTCTGCAGTATTCTTGATTAAACAAGTTGTAAAGTTCTCTATTGCCGAAACAACCGGCAAATATTCCTGTGTGTGTCCATTTTCCATGGATAAAGAACTTTTACTTTCTTAAAATTGATGCAGAATGTTTCCATTGTGTGTGAGAAAAAGAGGAACTAACATTTATTAGCACACATCTTATGCTAGGCTCTGTGACAGGTATAGTCTGAACACTATCTTGTTCAGTCAGCTATCAGGAGCCTAAGTGGGGAGATGGTCATACAATATCATCATGGTGACAAACCTGATATGCAACCCACTGTCTTGATTCTCTAGAGAGTAGTTTCATGTCATTCAGGTCATTAACAACCACGTGGGGCTTGAGCCCAGTTTCCTGGTCCTTCGCCCAGTGTTCTTTCTACAGCACACTGAGACTCTCATGACCTTTCTCTTCCAGTCATGTTTCTCTTCTTTCTGTCTCCTTTCTTTTTCAACAGTGCGGTTATCTCTGTTCTTTGAAAATGGATTGTTTGAAATCATCCTTCAACAATTTAATTCAACATTTATCTACCGATTATCTACTGCACACTAGACCTTGATGCTATGGTAGGCATTTGGTTGAATAGAGTAAGATAAGCAATGTAGAGACAACTAAAATGCAAAGGAGCATACATTAGGGTTTTGTCAACAAGTTCTACAGGATTTCAGAGGTGGGTGTGGGGAAGCTGGCCTGGGACTTGGGCTTTTAATGAATGGAAAAGATTTTCACAAGGAGACGAGGGCCTAGGGTAGGAAAAGAATTCTAGGTAAGATAGAGAGTAATAAAAAGGATAAAGAGGAAAGGAACATGTTGGCGAGATGTCAAGTAGAATCATATGACTAATAGAGCACTTGTATTAAAAGAGATAATGTGAGACATGATGGAAACAAACTGTGCTGTTTAAGCAGCTAGGCAAGGAGCACCTCCTATCATTAAGATGAGAGTCGCTAAAACACAAGAAGATAGAAGCCCAGTCAGATGTTACCTGATCAGGCTGCAGACAGGTCACCTAGAAGTGGACTGGAAATGGGTAGAAGACGCCAAGCAAGTTAACTAAGGTTGCTGGTTAAGGTGGACTGGGTGGGATGAATCAAGAGCGAGGCGGAGACTCTTACTAGCACACTCCTACCTCCAGGGGGAGCTCAAGATTTCTGTCCTTCATTTCAAAGTAAAACGAACTCTGAAGTGAATCTAGAACAAAATGGAGATTTTATAGAAACAGTGATTCTGTAGGAGATTCTGTTGGAGGAAGAAAGTCATTATAAATGGAAGTGGGCTGAGAAAATATTTTCCGCATCAATCATCTCTGGGGTTCTTAGCTTTGTTTAGATGTTGTACTTATCTTTTCACCTCTTCTCTGCTTTGTGTTTCAGTGTCTGGGACATTCTGAGTCAGAAGGGCAAAAATATCACTGAGGAGTCTATATCGTCCAGTTGATAGGATTTGGAGCCAGTGTGAGCTGGCAATAAGATAAGGGGCAGAATACCCCACTGTCCTTTGTACATGAGTCTGGTGAGAAGCCTGTAATCGCTACATGCGTGATTCAGGATCTGGTCAGATTGTTTCCGGGTAACTGTATAAGATGTGCATCTGGTGTGGTCACATAGGTCCCATAAGTCACTAGGACTTAGAGGAGGCAGGATCTCAATGGGCAGAATTCTTGCTGAGAGAGTTCTTGCTCAATGCTTCGGTTACTGATTACCAACAGGCGAGATAGAGGGCTATTTCTGACACCAGAAAAGGTATCCTTGAAAGGCTGAGATACAAAGGCGCCTAACTGCACAGTGGTACAGCTCCGTCGCTCATGGTGGGGGGAACCTGCTCTTGGCCAGGATTCACTTCTGGGACCAAAATAGTCTCGTCAGCAGAAGCCTGGAATTTGAAGAAATGCAAAGCCAACTGTGAGGCACACACCTTCTCTAAAATGAAGGCTATCTTCTTGGACAGACTTGGCCCTCGCTTAATTTAGGAGTGAGGAGCTGGAAATGCCAAGAGTGACAGCATGAATCTAGGACCCTGGAAAGGTGTTTAATCTACAGGAGCAAAGGAGACCTGTGAATGACTTACAGAAGAGAGATGACAATACTGTAAATTCTTAGTTTCACTGGTTCACAGTGGTGTTTAGGTACAAATCTCTGGGAAAGCAGGCAGCCTACACAGGTGTTGGACTTATCCTAGCTTGTGGGTGTGTCAGAATGGCACCATTTTAACCTTATCTTTTCTTCATACACTCAAAGAGCAATTTTTAAAACTGTCTTCTATGGTCCAGTTATAGGAGCTACATTATTACATTAGCATGCCATCTGATATTTTTTTTTAAAGATTTTATTTATTTATTCGAAAGAGACAGAGACAGCCAGCGAGAGAGAGAGGGAGCACAAGCAGGGGGAGTGGGAGAGGAAGAAGCAGGCTCATAGTCGAGGAGCCTGATGTGGGGCTCGATCCCAATCGCCGGGATCACGCCCTGAGCCGAAGGCAGGCGCTTAACCGCTCTGCCACCCAGGCGCCCCACCATCTGATATTCTTATACGAGGGTCTATGTGTTCTGGCCCAACGAATCTTATACTCTATCATTTATGTACTCCTAACTTTTCCTGTTTAATAATAATTTTATTTCATCATAAAATCCATAAATAATGCAGAATATTTGAAGACACAAAAAAACACAATGTAAAACAAAAATTAGCCATAATTGTATCAAAGATAGTTTTGATGTATGCACTTTTACTGTTTCTGACTATATATGTGCATGTTTTAAAATAAAAATCACCATATTTACACTGTTTTGTAGCTTTTCTCTTTCTACTAACTAATGCATATTTGTAGAACTTTTTCAATGTCAGTAAATGATCTACATCAAGATTTTTTCTTTATAACTTTTTAACTTTTATAACTATTTGCTATACATTGTTGTGAACTTAGAAAATGGAAAAAAAATGTTCAGAAGGAAATTAGTCATTGAGAACCCTATCATCCAGAGATTGCTTTTGATATTTTAGTCTATATCCTGGCAATCTGTTTTTAAAAGTTCTGTAAGTAATAACTAAATGTATTCTCACTATAAAGTTTCAAATAGTACAGAAGTATTTTACTTTTTACTTTGCATGTAATAAAAATCATTTTGTTGTTTCTTTGAGTAAACTTTTAATATGTTTATATGTATCTTTATTTATTTATTTTTAAAGATTTTATTTATTTATTTGACAGAGACAGCCAGTGAGAGAGGGAACACAAGCAGGGGGAGTGGGAGAGGAAGAAGCAGGCTCCCAGCAGAGGAGCCTGATGCGGGGCTCGATCCCAGAACGCTGGGATCACGCCCTGAGCTGAAGGCAGATGCTTAACGACTGCGTCACCCAGGCGCCCCATATGTATCTTTAAATGAAACATAGAAAAGTCTAAAAGAAGGCATAAATCACTGGGCTGAAATGAAGTTGTGAGCAGGGCCACTCTCCTTTTAGGACAGGGCTCTATGGGAGAATCTGTCCCTTGCCTCTTCCAGTTTGTGCATGACTTTCAATGTTCCTGGTTTTATGGCTGTGTCACTCTAATCTTCAAGGCCAACATCTTCAAATCTGTGTTCCAACTCATATCACCTTCTTTGCTCTGTATGTCAAATCTGGCCCTGCCTCTCTCTTAGGAGGACACTTGTGATTGCATTTAGAGCCTGCCCAGACAATCCAGGATAATCTTCTCATCCTTAATGTAATCACATCTACAAAGGCTATTTTTCCAAATAAGGCAACATGTTTAGGTTCCAGTGAATAGGGTGCCACAATTCAGCCTGCTAGAGCTGTCATCATTGGGTAGGGATGGAGTTCTGTGAGTCAATAGGAAGAAGGGATGGGGACAATCTTCTAAGGGCACCAATCCTAAAGTCCGTTCCACTCCTGGGGAAAGAAAAGCACAACAAACCACATGATAGTTGGAGTCATTGGATCAAGAAGAAGAAAAAGACAACTGCACTGAGGGAACTTCAGTACAGGTTTTGGACTTCCTGTCAGTTAAAAGTTTGAGTCTTCTGCATGTAGGCTGTCAAAAATTTTAAGTTGCTCAATGTTCAACTGAGAATATGCCTGAGATGGCAGAACTAGGAGTGGAGCCCAGAGCTGAAGTCCAAGGCCAGAGCCAGAGGCACAAATGGATCAGAGATGGGGGGGGCAAAGCCATAGACAGAAGCCTCTACAGAAAGATTCCCAATCTCATCATTAGCCACCAGAGAGGTGGAGGACATTCAAAAGATGCAACTTTGGTGCCACAGGGAATTTTCAGCTTTCACAATCCATCTGCTGATTTAATACCTGCTATTGATTGTATTCTGCAAATTAAACTTTTTGATAAACCCATTTTAAGTGACCCGGTAAGGGGTTGAGCCCCACCTGCCTGCCTCCTCATGAATACTCAGGGGGTGTGGGAGAGGAAGTAAACTGATGCGAAGATAATCTTTAATAGGTGACTGGTGACTAGCCAGGCCCCTTATGGAAAGACTATGCCAGACATTAAGTGTTCCATGTAAACACCCTTCTGAAGGCTTAGTCTGTCATTCTGACTAATTTGGGGGCTTACAGGGATGGTGTATTTTTCTCTGAGAGGATAGAACATTTTGGAGAGTTTTGAGTAGATGAATGTATGAGTGTTGGATGTGGGTGGGGACCGTTGCTTCAGCCAACTCTCTTCACCAAAAGCAACCATAGCAGAAGATCAAGTTTTAATTCAAGAGTCTTCAGAGATGACTGGGCTGGATTTCCCCAGCCACATGCAGGAGAAGCCTCAAGGAAGAGGAAAGGGAGAAATACTGTGGTGACATAGAGGCTTTCACCCAGTTCTCACCCCTACTCTGGGCATTTCCTCCACTGTGAGCTGTGCTCTTGCTGCCCTCAAAAGGGCCTCAGCTATTTTCTGAGTAAGATGGAGAAAGTGTTTGATGATTAAGTGGAGGGAGGGTTGAGCTGGAACAGTGATAGGCCCCATGTTGGGACATTCCAGCCATGAGAGAGGAGGGGAGCTGAAAATCAGTGGGAGGGAAGAGAAGGAGGGACACAAGACGCAGAGTAAGGGCATTTCTCCCCAGAAATTGATAGTTCATATGCACAGATGCTAGTCATTTAATAAATGAGTCTTCTTTTTTTTTTTTTTAAAGATTTTATTTATTTATTTGATAGAGATAGAGACAGCCAGCGAGAGAGGGAACACAAGCAGGGGGAGTGGGAGAGGAAGAAGCAGGCTCATAGCAGAGGAGCCTGATGTGGGGCTCGATCCCACAACGCCGGGATCACGCCCTGAGCCGAAGGCAGACGCTCAACCGCTGTGCCACCCAGGCGCCCCAATAAATGAGTCTTCTAACCCTCTTCCATGAGGGTATTAGTACAAATGATACTGATGAATTCAAATGCCTTAGGGTCACGCATTATGCTTTTCCTTTTCCTGAAGTTCTCTTCTCCCCCTAGAAAACTACTCATCCTTCAGCATTTAAACCTCCAATATGAAGTCCACCCGACACTTCCAGATTCCTGTCACCTTCCCATTCTTAACACATCCTGCAGTTGTTCTTTCCTCTGGCTATTCAGTAAAATCCTTGAGGAAGATTCACAAATTTTATCTATCTGAGTCCCAACCAGATTTACTAAAGTAGGTGGGACATAAGCATCTGTAGTTTTTAGAACTTCAAAAGGTTCTAGTTCTGAGGCTGAGAACCAGTGAACTATCACATTATAAGCACAATACGAAGTACTGGTGTATAAAGACTGCTGCTTCTATTTTGTTTCCCCAGCTCATAGCATCTTGTAAGCACTCAGTAAAAGTTTGTTGAATTTATTGAAAGAATTAGGAAGACAGAGCTGGAAAGTATATGATGTGGCAGAGTAAGTTTAATGAAGGACGTGTAGGGCAGGGCAGGGCAGGGCAGCAGTGGTGTGGGTCCGTGGCATTGAATGAGGTGTGAGCCCTGAAGGGGAAGCCTAGAGTGGGTATCAAAGACAAACTTGGCCTAGTCTACATTCCTTTGACATAAGATTGCCACACAGTTGGAATGGGATCACATTTGAATAACCTTCAAGGGCTGGAGGGCAGATATTGTATCAGGTACCCTTAATGGGAAATAAGAGAGATACTGAGAAGAAAGAGTTTAAAAATCTAGCTAAGACCCAACTGAAAAACATTCACATAACAACACAGCAATTAAACGTAATGGTTGCCATTTGTGAGCGCTTACTACGTGCCAGTCTTTACATTAAGCACTTTATAAACATGGCTTAATTGAAAACCATTATTATAGCCCTCCATGAAGAAATGCAGGTTTGGAGAGCATAAGTAAGTTGTTTAAGGTTATAGAGCCAGTAAGTGTTAGAAACTGGATTTGGACTCAGGTCTAGCTGAGTCCAGAACCTGGGCTTTCATGCATGATACCTCTAGCCTCCTTCCTCCAATCTACCTCCTGCATAGCCTCTGGTCTAAGTGATTACCTAAAATCACATGGTAAATCCTACCCTGTCTTTGAGGCTTGAAACAATTCCTGACTCTTTACTGCCTTACAGAATGTGTTAGAAAATGGAGTATCTGCAGAACCAAGTAGAGAGGTAACCAAATAGGGCAGTGTTGATATCGGCTTCCAAAAGTGATGAATTAACTTGAAGTTTATTTGAAGGAAGTAAGGAATATGGAGGAGAAAGAACAGAACAACATTAAATACAGACCTGAAATGTTTGAGGGGAAAAAACCCAGATTCACCTCTATACCAAAGTCATTATTCCAAAACTCACCTGATAGCACATTTGTGTGCGTGCACGCATGCGCGCACACACACACACACACACACACACACACAGAGCCTATGCGATTTTGCTAAATAATAATTTTTCAACGAATAGATAAAATAGTAAGATTAAAAAGATATATTTAGTCAGGGGTGAGCTGTTTTGACTCACAACACTTATAACACCAACTGTTTGGTTTTTTTTTCCTCACACCAATTCTCTGATTCTTTGGATACCAACTGGTGTCGCACAATTCAGTTCTAACACTAACTACCTGAAGTTAGTTGGGCTTCACAGATTTAAGGTCTCAATCCTACAAGACTGCTTATTTTAAAATGCCAATTGCAAGTCCCAAGCCACCTGTTTGTGCTTCTGAACAACCAGGTATAAATTGGGGATTCCCACTACGCTCTTCTTAGGTTCAATAATTTGCTAGAATGGCTCACAGGACTCTGGAAGTCACTTCATTTGTGTTTCCTAGTTTATCATAAAGGGTACGAATGAACAGCCAGCTGCACAGGTACATAGAGCAAAGTCTGAAGCGTCCTGAGTGTAGGAGTTTCTGTCCTCGTGGAGTTGGGGTGTACCACCCTCCCAGCACCTCTATGTGTTCACCAACTAGAAAGCTATCCAAACCTCATCTTTTATGGGTTTTTATGGAGGTTTCATTACATAGGCATGGTTGATTAAATCATTGGCCATTAGCAATTGAACTCAATCTTTAGCTCCTCTCCCTGGCCTGGAGGTTGGGGGTTGGGGCTCAAAGTTCCAAGATTCTAATCAAGGCTTGGTCTTTCTAGCCACCCCACCCCCACCACCATCCTGAAGCTACAACGCCCCAGCCAGCAGTCATTTCATTAGCATATAAAAGACACGCCTATCACTCCATGGGCTTAGGAGCTGTGCCTAGGAACAAGGAACAAAGATCAAATACTTACTTTTTATTGTACCCCAAGGGGTATCTTTGCAGATAAAGAATGCTGCTTTCTGTTCTCTGGTGATGTTAAGTATGAAGGAATCATCCTGAAATTTGAGACAGAAAGTTCACATAAATAATTGAAATCATAACACAGGTTTAAATGCCTGTTGACTTAACTTAACGATACACATCCATTCAGATGTTACATATGCACATTTGCAAGGGATACTGATGCCTGTGCTGCCGGAAGAGGGTAATCCTCTGCAGCTCCACCAGTTTTATTTTCACTTGGAGTATTTCCTCCCTTGATTTTTATGTTACATGGACTTGTCTCATGATGGCACCATTGTGACATGTGTACAGGCTGGTCATACCTTGTTCAACCGTTACTTACAGCCCTCTCTGCAGATGACCTAGGCCCAAACTTACCTGTTTCCCCCCAACTTTAGAATGGCAGGCAAATAGTGAGGCTTCTGCCCCAGGAGATTCTAGCTTTTGCCTTTGCCACCATTACTTCTAGCCCCCAACCTGAGATGACTGGCAACATACACGTACATACATACAAGATTTATGAGCAGCATTGTTCTGTTTAAACTTACGTTTTACAAGCATCTCAGCCACTGTTCCTGGATGACGATTTTTATGGAGACTTATACCACATTACTGCTAGACTACTCGTGTTATATTGTTCTTATATTTCATTTGGTTTTCCCTTTGGGGGGAGTTTCTTTTCTATTGTTTTATTTCTTAATGCAGAGGATTTACATTTGCATACCTGAGACACTGTTGAAGAAAAGGTTAGTTCTACAATTGAATGACTGGTAAGTAATATGATTTTAGTTGGCATTTATTAAAGCAAATAAAAGAATTCTTGCGGGTTTGTGTGAAATCAGTTTCCTTGTGGCATTATACTCACACAACATAAGGGCAGACTAAACAAAAGCGTTCCCATGCTTAACAATTAGCACCAAGTCCATATTACTCACTAAATGTTTACTGAGGACTTACTCTGGGCCACATACATATAGGGGAGGGCTCATAGGCCACGACAAGATGCTGTGTGCTTGAGTAAAGAAGACGGCGGCAATCCCCATCATTCTTTTGCTTAAATTCCTTGGAGGCCTTGGGTCCAAATTGGTTTAGAATATTCCTCTGCTGCCCAGAGATAGGCTGAAAGAGCCCAGAAACCGGAGAGAAAGCTTTAAGAATCCACACTAGGTTGTGCCTCTGGCCCTCTGCCTTGATCTCTTTGCTCTGTCCTACTCCCTTCAGTTCATGTTTCACATTAATTATTGTTGGTTTTTCTTCTCAACTTTGAGTAAATCCTGGATTTGTCTCTGGGTCTCTACTTGAGATCCTCTCAGTTCCATTCTCTGCATCTTAAGGAGAAATCTCACCCTACCCATAACCAGACCTAGTTGCTGGAACTACAATCCCAGAATGGCATCCTAGATCCCACTTGCCTCGGTGAGGACTTCAGATGTGATCCATAGCTTTGGAGTTAAAATTCCTTAACCACAAACCCCCCTTAGATCTGACACCTGCTTGTCTTTCTAGCATTGTCCCCTGCCGTCCTTCAACTTGTGTGTTATTATGTTTCAGTTGTTTAGAACTTCTCGAGCAGTTTCTGGAACAAGTAATTTTACTTCCCATCTCAGTGTTTTGGGTTTTTTTCCCCTAGATATGAGCATGACCCTAATAAGTACCAATAGCTGAATCAAGATATATCCAAATGTTACTAAAACCAATTTGGTCAAATATAGGATTCATCAGTGAGTCAACAATTATGGAGTATCTATTACATGCAAATTACAGCTTAATCTATAAGGATGTCATGATTTAGGGAGGAAGCGTATACAACCCTGAGGCAGGGCAGACTGTGGTAATCATATTAGAGGTTCAAACAACAGTCTATGGGATTCTGATGGGAAAAATATAAATTCGGATTAGAATAATCAAGTCTACAATTTATGGGAGGAACACAGGCTGTGCAAATCAGGGCAACCAGCTAATTACTGTCGGACTGAATAGAGAGTGGATTGAGTAATAACATTACTTGTCAGCTGGTTATTTTGCCCTGCAATGGCCTAAGCTCTGAGTGATAAGGAAGTGAGAAAATAGAAGAAGGAAGTGTGGCAGGACCCAGAGGGAAGGAATTTATTCTTGTAAAACAAGGAGGAGAAGTGGAACCAAAGGCAGGAGAAAGAGGAGTAAAGATCATGGGTGTAGCATCTTCCTGAGTCTCTTTAGTTCCAAAATTGGGGAAGGAAAGAAGAGAGCCAACCATGGAACCGAAGGAAGGCTCAGCATCAAAACAAGGAGAAAACAAAAGAAACAGAATGTTTCACATAGGAATTTTGCTATGGCACCCCTGCTTATAAAGTGTTGATACCAGGAACATTTGACCGATGATACAGATAAAAGGGTGGCAAAGACATAGTTCTAGAAAGATGTCTAAGGGAAAATGTTATTATGGTTATTGTTAGAACTATTCACAACAATTCCCACTCTCCATTAATGCACAAGAGAGTGTTGAATTTCCCACCTCTTTCAAAGATTGATGTGGCTACGTGGCTTTCTTGGGCTAATAAAATGCGAGTGGGAGTGACAAACATGTAGAATTAGCGAGAATTACTTTTTACCCACTGAGATTTGGGATTTAAGTATGAGCTAAGCTATCTTTCCTAATGCAATTATCTATAAATGAAAAGATGACTAATATTTATGTGAAGAAAGAGATTTGTGGGACAGGTTGAATGGGTACTATAAGAGATGGAAAAAATATAATGCAAGACTTATGATTCCTTTTTTTCCCTTCCAGTAATTTACCTATACATTTTTCTCTTTGTAATATTCTCCTTCTTAAATAAGCATCCATTTTTATGGTTTCAACTACTGCCTTGGTATGAATCATTAAGAACTCTATGTAGCTAACCCTGAGAATCACATTCTTATTTCTAACTGCCTACAGAGACATGCTCATCTTAGAGGACAACCACTTAAACTATTCAGACATGTTCATGTCTAAAAATGAAACCATGAAACTCCCCAACAAACCAACTGTCCTCCAGAGAAAAACCCATCCACCCTTGGTGGTGAACTTAGCTTGCTTCTCCATCTTTTTCTGCTTTATTTAATCTCTTCTTTAAAATGCCCCTCACATTTACCACTTCCTCTTCACTCCCACCTTAGCTACCTTGCTCCAAATGTACTTAACTCAAACCTGAACCATGGTCACAACTTCACTTCCCCTCTAGCATATCCACCCACCAATCCATCCTAGATATTCTTCAAGAATCCTCTTCAACCTTTCAGTCGTGTCCACCATTCTCTGCAGTATACTCATCCAGTCCTCTCCCATTGCTTCCCAGCTTACGTGCTCAGGCCCCTTCTTTGCTGTGCTCTGTAAATCATTCTGCTCAGTCTTACCTCATTATTTGACTAATGATTTTACTTCCAGCTGGGCAAGTATTCTAACTTGCATCTTCCTGGTCAAAAACCCCATCCATCCTGGGGTGCCTAGGTGGCTCAGTTGGGTAAGTGTCTGACTCTTGGTTTCAGCTCAAGTCATAATTTCAGGGTGGGATTAAGCTCCTCATCAAGCCTGCATCCAGCCCCGTATCAGGCTCCAGACTTCAGCGGAGTCTGCTTGTCCCTCTCCCTCTGTTCCTCTCCCTACCTCCTGCTCATGCTCTCTCTCTCATTCTCTCTCTAAAACAGATAAATAAAATCTTTAAAAAAAAATCTCACCCATCCTTAAAGCTCATATTAAATCCCCCCCCCTTTTTTTTTCTGGAAGACTTACCCAACAAATATCATCCAAACATCTCTCCGTTTCTCCACCCACACAGCACTCAGTCACAAAGTTCTAAGTTCTCTTAGAAATCATACAGAACAATCCCCTAATTTTATGGTTGAGGTTCAAAGAGTTGGCCAGTCCTGCAACCAGTTAATGGCTGCTAAAATTAGAAGCCAGGTGTTCTGACTTTAGTTTCCTTCCTGCTATACTTTTCTGCCTTTTCTTTACCAACTAATGTATTTTAGAGCTTAATTCTATCCAATCTTGTATTTTTCTTAATGTTTATTAATCATGCATCCCTGATTAGATTATAAGCAGTTCAGGAACGATGAGCTCAGTCCATATTAGGTACAAGCCCTTATTTTTGGCTTCTGAGGCTGAGGTTCAGAGTAAGGTTGAAATGCAGAGCCAAGCCATTAAACCATAAGTTTTAGAACAACTGGAAATCAGCCAGGAATGTGAATAGAACTTTAGAGGAAAAAGGAAGGTAGTAATTCAAGGTCAGGACTTCAGATGACCAGAGTCAGGAAAATTTAAGATTCCAAAGTACAAACTCCTTGATTGAATTATAGATGATCAGAAAGAGTTAGATCAAGCAACAGGTCCCTTACTCAACACCTAGAATAGGGGAATAAGGAAAAGGAAAGGAAAGAGACTCACCAGAGAGGCCCAGAAATTTCCCCTGTCTGGCTAGAGAAGGTAACCCTAAAGGAGGACACAAAGCATGAGAAAGCCTGATTTTTAAAAAGATTTTATTTACTTATTTTAGAAAGAGAGACAGCGCAGGGGGAGGATCAGGGGGAGAGGGACAAGCAGACTCTGTGCTGAGCATGGAGCCTGACTTGGAGGACATGGGGGCTTGATCCCACGACCCTGAGATCATGACCTTAGTCGAAATCAACAGTTGGATGCCCAACCGACTGAGCCACCCAGGTGCCCTGAGAAAGCCTGATTTTTATTTTATTAAGGTATAATTGACATATAATATATATTAGTTTCAGGTATATGACATAATAATTTGATATTTGTATATATGGTGAAATGATCACTATAATAAGTCTAGCTAACATCGGTCACCACATGTAATTACAGAATTTTTTTTCTCATTCTCTTAGCAACTTTCAAATATGTAATACAAAGATAACTATAGATGCCATGCTATACATTACATCCCCATGACTTACTTATTTTATAACTGGAGGTTTGTAGCTTTTGAGCCTCTTCACCCATTTCACCTGGTCCCCATCCCCAAGCCTGATTTTTAATTACGGATGGTCTGGCCAGCCAGAGATGGGCTGAGCAGGAAGGACAGAGCTGCTCTGAGCCAAAAGGCAGTAGATGTTTTTAGCTGGCTGTTGGCACAACCCCAGCCATGCTTCTCTCTTGGGAAGCCTCGCCAGATCCCATCCCTCCTGAATACTGGCCCAGACCCTTGGACTGAGGCCTGTGCCTCTTTATTTCTGTCCTGGCTACAGGACAATGGATCCAATCTACCAGTGATTGAGTTTGCCGACGTGCAGACTCCCTCTGTATCTTATTAACATAAACCACTTAGCATGGAGTATGCAAGATACTGTATGCTTTTATCTCACCTTTCCTTCCCAATTTTATTTCCCACTGTATCCCTTTACATAATCTTACATTCCAGCCACACTGGCAGCCACCATTCCTCACAAACAATGTATATTGTTTCATGCCTCTGTGGCTTTGCTTGTGTTGTTACCTCTGCTTAGAGTGCTTTACCTATTGCCTTTCCAGTACTGTATCTGACTGACAAATTCTTATTTGTATTTTCAAGACCCAACTCATATGCTTTCACCTTAGTCGAGCATTCTAAGATTCTTCTAATTGGAACAGAGCAAGTCATTCCTTTCCTTGGACACTCTTCATACATTGTTTGTGTCTTTATTATAGAACTTAAAAATTCTGCTTTATAGTTGGCATAGTTCTACAGTCTATTCTTCACCCTATTGTATTGAGGCTCCTTGAGAATAGGAACTATACATTAATTATTGTCTTCCCTCATGATACCTGGACCATTGTGTCGTGCATAATAAACACTGAATAAATATGTTGGGCTAAGTCTTGAATTGTTGTCCTTTTATCCTGTATATTTTCAGACAGAATTTGTTCTTTCAGGGCAATATTAGGTTCATAGCAAAATTGAGGGGAAAGTACAGAGAATTCCCAAATCACCCCACCCCAACACAAGCACAGCCTCCCTCACTATCAACATCCCCTACCATGATGTTACACTTGCTACAACTAATGAACCTACATTGACACATCATTATCACCCAAATTCTATAGTTTATTTTATTTTTAAATTTATTTATTTAAGAGAGAGCATATGCGAGCAGGGAGAGGGGCAGAGAGAGAGGAAGAAGGAGAGAAGCAGACCTTCCCACTGAGCGAGGAGCCCAGTGTGGGGCTCAGTCCCACGACCCTGAGATCATGACCTGAGCTGAAATCAAGAGTCAGACGCTTAACCGACTGAGCCACTCAGGCACTCCCCAAAGTCCATAGTTTACATTAGAGTTCATTCTTGGTGTTATACATCCTGAGAGTTTTGACAAATGTGTAAAGACCTGTATCCAGCATCACAGTTTCACTGTCCTAAAAATCCTCTATGCTCCAACTATTCATCCCTCCCTTCCTGCTAACCCCTGGCAACCACTGATCTTTTTACTGTCTTCGTAGTTTTGTCTTTTCCAGAATATTATGTAGTTAAAATCATACAGTATGTAGCCTTTTCAAATTGGCTTCTTTCATTTAGCAATATGCATTCAAGTTTCTTTTCACAGTTTGATAGCTTATTTCATTTTAGTGCTGAATAATGTTCCATTGTTTGGATGTACCACAGTTTATTCATCTGATCATCTACTGAAGGATATCTTGCCAAGTTTGGGCAATTATGAATAAAGTTGCTATAAACATCTGTGTGCAGGTTTTTGTGCTGCCACAAGTTTTCAACTCACTTGGGTAAATACCAAGGAGCACTATTGTTGGATTATATGTTGGTTTATTTTTTTTTAAGATTTTATTATTTATTTATTAGAGAGAGAGAGCACAAGTAGGCAGAGTGGCAGGCAGAAGGAGAAGCAGGCTCTCTGCTGAGCAGAGAGCCCGATGCAGGGCTTGATCCCAGGATCTGGGATCGTGACCTGAGCCAAAAGCAGCCACTTAATTGACTGAGCCACCAGGTGCCCTGCTGGATTATATGTTAAGAGTATGTTTAGTTTTGTAAGAAAGTGCCGAACAACCTTCCAAAGTGGCTGAACCACTTTGCATTCCACCAACAATGAGTTCATTCTCCACATCCTTGCCAGCATTTGGTGGTGTTAGTGTTTTGGTTTTTTGCATTCTAATGTGTAGTGGTATCTTGTTGTTTTAATTCACAATTCCCTAATGACATAATATGTTGAGCATCTTTTCATAAGCTTACTTGCCATCTGTATATCTTCTTTGGACAGATGTTATTCTCTATTTTTAACATAATAAAAATAAATACTTGCCAATTATTCAAACAATATACAAGTTTACAAAGTAAAAAGTCAAGCTTCTCTTTCCCTCAATCTCATTACCCAAAAGTAATCACTGTTAACATTTTCTTGGTCTTCCTTCAAGGCATTTTTGTATGCATTTACGTACCTACATATGTATATTTTTACACAACTATACGGTTTATCTTTCAATAGTATTTTGCGAGTTACTTTTTAAATGGATGTTAAAAATATATTACTTTAATATATCTGGAAAATCTTTCAATATCAGTAATGGCTGCAGGATATACCAGAGGATGAGCATGCTATAAAGTAATTAATCAATCCCTTAATGGACATTTAAGTTGTTTCTTTTTTTTTTTTTTTACCTTCAAGTAATTCTATAACAACCACCCTACATGTATATATGTCTTTGTACAAACATGCCTGTATTTCTGTAGGATAGATTCTTAGAAATGGAGTTGTGAGTCAAAAATCACATAATTTAAAAATGTGATAGAAATTGCCCTCAGCATGCCTGGGTGGCTCAGTCAGTTAAGCATCTGCCTTTGGCTCGGGTCATGATCTCAGGGTCCTGAAATCGAGCCCCGCATCGGGCTCCCTGCTCAGCAGGGAGCCTGCTTCTCCCTCTAACTCTCCCTCTGTCTCTCTCTCTCAAATAAATAAATAAAATCTTAAAAAAAAAAAAAAAGAAATTGCCCTTGAACTGCCAAATCGTGACCAAAATGGCTGTTTCGACTTGCACTACTATCGACAGTGTTAGAGAATGTATCAAGTATCCAGAAAAGACTTCAGGACTCCAAATGGTGTCTTAGGGGTCATCAGGGGACCAGAACAAGCAGGAAAAGGGTCCATGCAGCAGCCTCCTACCCCCTTCAATCAGACTATATCTGCTTTGATCAATATCGACTGGAGTTAGTATAGAAGTCCTCTTGAGGAGAGGCCTCTGGTACTGAACCAAGCACATTAAAAATCATTGAAATAAGAAATGACTTCTTTTGGTTAACAAACAATTCATTAGTTACTTCGGAATGTTTTCAGTTGCAAGTAACAGATAATCTAACAACAGAGATGGAATTAGTAGGGCTTTATTTTTCTCACATAATAAAAATCTGGTGAGACTCACAGATCCTTTGGGGCTTTCCCTTAAGGTTGCCAGATGGTGTCACCCCGCGTCAGCATTATCTTTGTATTCAAGGTGGGATGCAGGGGAGATAGCTTGCACCAGGTATTCTGGCCCTTTTATAAGAAATGCAAAAGTTCTTCCAGAAGCTCTTTACTCCGTCCTGAGACCTTTGCTTGTATCTCATTGGGCCAGAACTGTTTTTCCACACAGACCCTAATCGCTGTAAGGGAGGCTGGAAAACGAGAATTTAGATTTCCCCAGCCTTTATAGAGGAGCCAGGCAAAGATAAGCAGGTTAGGAGTCACTGTTGGGCCATCTACAGAGTACATCAGGGACTGCCCCAGGTGCTCACCATACTAAATACTAAAGACTCATAAATGAGATAGTCCTTATGCTTAATGTGTTAACGGTTGAAGACAGGCATGTAAATAAACAGCTTGATTGCATACATTGGAGCAATACAAATATTATATGTCCCAATGCAAAAATATGTAGAGGAGATATTAGATGGTTTGATATCTAAAGTGGGGAAGGATGGGGAAGGCCAGGTAAGACTTCGTTCAGGTAGTGACATTTAAGCAGTCTTCGAAAATGAGTCGTTGCCCATGGGATGCTCAGAAGGTGAAGTAGTGCATTCCAGGCAAAGGGAATGGGGGAACAGAGACATAAACCCATTGGGTGCATTTCAGGAACTGCAAGTAGTTATTATGACTGAAGAGAAGGTTTGGGGTAGGTGGTGGCAGGGGAGTCCTGATAGGAGATGACCCTGGAGATTTCTGCCAAGGCCAAGTCACAGAGGGCCTCCCGTGGTCCACAGTACGGAATCTGGACACTCCTCTGACCTGATAGTGTCACGGAGACTGTGTCCTATAAGCTGTCAAGTGCAACCACAAAGTGGAAAACGTGTGAAAATAGTCCTAAATACTTACTATCGTTAGTGGATTTCCCTCTTTTACCTGGATGGAACCACTTCTTCATTCCTGAGTGATCTGCACACCTACTTGCCCCAGCGAGTACTTGCTGGATAAGAACTTGCCGCAAAGTCCTAAGGGAAGTTGCTGTCCTTCTCTGGGCCTCAGTTCTTCATCTATAAAATTATAATTATCCTCTGTGGTGTAGGACTTTAATTTTTCCCCCCAAAACATTTTCAGATTGCATCAGTCATGAGTGTCAGTCTGGTATAATTAAAGGGAAAACAACAAGAACAACATAGCCGGAAAGACCTAGGTTTGAATCCTAGCTGTCTGTGTTTTAGCAGAGTGACTATGTGACACGGCCTTGAACCTTGTATAAGACACGTGTAAAATAGGGAAAATGCACCTACCTGTGCTTGGTGCATAGTTAATGCCCAATAAGTAGCACTATTTTTATACTTCACAAAAAGTTTACATCTACCCTATAAGGTAAGTGGAATAGGTCTAATGTTATCTTAATACAAGTGAAGATCCAGAGGCTTACAGATATTGGTGTTTTGCCAAAAGAGCAGCCAGCCAGGTAGTTGGGCTCAAAGCCAAGTTCCAACTCTAAAGTTAGCACTGTTTCCACTAAGCTGTGCAGCTTCTCCCCTCTAAGTGAAAGGATGGATTTGGATCTCTGTGATGCCTGTCAAGTAAATGATTTCATGAATATATTAGAAAGCCCGCACCTTCCTCAAGTCTGAGCTCAAGGAGCACACAGGCCCAAGTGACTTCATATTCCACTATAATTCCTGAGTGTATAACTGGGACACTCTAGCCTCGTGTCTAGCTTCAGCAGGACTGTGACCTGCAAAACTGCAGGGACATTGCACATTGATGCTGAGGTACCAGATATCCTGGTAACTTAAAGTGCTGCAGTACAAGGGGTTAAAGGAAGGGTGGGACTTCCCTTCTTACGGGTAATAGTACACAGCTTTCTGGGAAGCTTGCAAAAATGCAAGTTTTAGGAAAAAGACTGTCATTATTTTTAAAAAATTAAAAGATCGGATCATGACACAGGAGATGACTTTTATGAGGAGGAAGTATAAAGAAAAAAGAGGCAGTGGCTAAAACAAAGGAAGACAAAAGGATATTTGGCACAGGAATAGTTTTGTTAGTGGTTCAATGTCTACTGGAGTGTTTGATGCACGGGGGAGTAGAAAGAGTTGAAACTAAAAAGATCACAATGGGCTGTTCGGACTTTATCCTGAAATTGCTGAAGGATTAAAGAAGGATATTAACATCACAACAAAAACAACAAAATAATAATAACAACAACAACAACAATAATATTGCTATTGCAGTAGGTTGAATAATGGTCCCCCAAAGATGTTCACATTCTAATTCCTGGAACCTGCAAATATGCTACCTTACGTGGTAAAAGGGACTTTGCAGGTGTGACTAAGTAAGGATCTTGAGATGGAGAGATTGCCAGGAATATCTGGGTGGGCCCAATGTAATCACAAGGTCCTTCTAAGGAGAAGGCAGGTGGATTAGAGGAGAGAAGGAAGTGTGCCAATGAAAGCAGAGGCCAGAAAAAGAGAAAGAGTTTGGAACATACTATCCTGCTGACTTTGAAAATGGAGGAAGGGACCATGAGCCAAATGCAGACAGCCTCTAGAAGGTGGAAAAGTCAAGGAAATTGATCATCCTTTAGAGTCTCCAAAAGGAATGTGGCCCTGCTGACATTTTGATTTTAGCCCCATAAGACTCCTTTTGGACTTCTGACCTCTAAAACTGTGAGATAATAAATTTGTGTTGTTTTAAATCACTAAGTCTATAATAATTTGTTACAGCAACCAGAGAAGGCTAATACAATCACTACAGCTACAATTTAATGTGTATCTATTCCATACAAAGTATCTCATATACATTAACACTAACCCCAGGGCCAATTCATAGGCATTCAGCCTATGCTGTCGCACAAGCCTCCGTGCTTACAAGGGTCATGAACTTGGTTTAATGACTTGCTGCTGCTGACTTGAAGCCCTTAATCATTTAACAAGGAGCTGTCCTGCATTTTCCTTTTGCACTGGGCTCCACAAATTACATGGGCATTCCTGCCTATTCC
This sequence comes from Ailuropoda melanoleuca, assembly GCF_002007445.2. Lineage (NCBI taxonomy): Eukaryota > Metazoa > Chordata > Mammalia > Carnivora > Ursidae > Ailuropoda > Ailuropoda melanoleuca. The sequence goes on from NC_048225.1 coordinate 43,790,960, forward strand.
TAACATCAATCCTGAAAAATGTGAAATGAAACTGGAGATCTCAGAGAGAGAGAGAGAGAGGGAAAGGGTATAGCCCAGTAATAAATGCCTTGAGTCAGATGGTAGATTCTGCAACTTACCAGTCATGGGCCCTAGGACAAGTTTATTAATTTTTTCTGAGACTCAGTTTCCTCCCTTGCACTGTAATTATAATATGCACCTTACAGAGCTGTCACAAGGAGTAGAGATGATACACATGAAGTGCCTACACCTGACTGGCAAAGAATAGGGACTCAAATAGATAGATGAAAGTTATAATTGCTCAAAGTCCCAGATTTAGCAAGAGCCAAATGTGGATTTCATGCCCATATTTCCCCCATTACCTCTCCTTTCTCTTGGACTTGTATTTTGGAAGATTACTTTGGCAGAAGGGGATTGGTCTAGGGTAAGACTAGAGGCAGAGTGACCAGTTCAGAAACTGTGGCAATGTAGAGACAACTTTGGAAAGACTGCCCATCTCATGCCCTCTCTTTGTCTCTGATAATTGCCTCCCACATGTGAGGGTCATCCTCTAGCAGCTGTGTTTCCATCATGTGACTCAGCCTCTCCACTGTTCTGATTTTTGTTGGTCCCCCGACTCTTCCAGAAATGCACGAGTTTGAGCTGAGAGATACAGACGCTGAGGATTGTAGGAACCAAGTCACATCCATAGCAGACCCTCTAGACAAGGTCCATGGGCTACCTGCTTGCTGCCTGGGTTCCTGGAAATGCCCTAGAGCCTGCCTTTCTACAGTGACCCTCTCAGTCCCTCCTTTCATTCCGTGTATGTATCCATTCAGTAAATCTTTTCATTTTCCTTCCTAAAGTGACAAAATTACAACCAATAGAACCCTAACTCATACATGTAAAAATGCCACAATCATTTGGAGAAATAATGAAAACATGAAACAAATTAGTGTCATAGGTTTGGAGAGAAGAAGTACTTGAGAGACATTTAGGAATATGTAGGGTAGGGAAGGAGTTTGGAGTGACTTCCAGATTTCTGACTTGGGCAATTGGGTTGCTGGCATCATAAAGATAGGGAAATGGGAAAAGGAGTGGCTGGAGGTAGAAATACTGGATTTGAGATGCCCAGGAGCCATTCAAATAGAGACATACAGTTGGAAGTTAGAGAAGGACATTGGGAATTCAATTTGAATCAGGAGATAAATATTTGGGAGTTTTCAGCATTTACATAGTCATTACTGCCATGGGAGTGGATGAGATTGCCCAGAGTGTTAAATGAAAAAAATAAGAATCCTGAGAACGAAATCCTGGGGAATACCAATCTCTAAGAGGCAGATAAAGGAAAAGAAACTCTCAAAGGAGATAGAGAAGGAATGCTCAGAGAGGGGGAGAAGAACCAGGAGAGGGGCTAAATGAGGGGGAAGTTTGAAAATGCAGGTGTCTAAGTCAGCTGACCATTTAAGGAGCATTCTCTTCATCTATGGCTGAGGCTACAACCATCCTATGAAACATAAGTGAACCCATGTTCCCAAACCCAGAGAATTCCTTTAATCTCACCTGCTACGCTTTGCTTCAACCCCTAGATTTTCCTGCACTAATGGCCTCTTTGGATCATTGACTCAGTTACAGTGACTAAGTGACTAAGTGATTAAGTGTGGGCCCTTAAAACATTGTAAGTTTCTTAACAGTAAAAGAAATGCCAATCAAAACAACCTATTATATACCTACAGTATTAATGCACAGGAATGAAGCAATAAAACCCTGTTTTGGCAGAGGCTGTGGGGTAATAGGTAGGCATGAGCTTGGCAAGTGGCATTTTATACACAGTCAACCTTTGCAGAGTAACCTGCGAAGCAGCAATAGAGCTGTGTGTGCCTTTTGTTCCACTCTGGAATGCACCTCAAGGAAATAAACCGGGGGGGGGGGGGGGGGAAAGTGGCACAGATCCTAGTTCTACTACTTGTAACAGCATAAAACGGAAGACAGTATAAATTCTCAACTTCAAAGTAACGCTTTAACAATATTAAAGTAACTGCTTTGGAACACTGTGTATAACCATTAAAAATTACAACTCTGTGGATATGGAAATGTAACTAAGGAATAATGTTAAATGAAAAAAGCAAAGCATACCAACTTGGGTGAGGATGTGGAGAAACTAGAACCTCATACAGTGTTGGTCGGAATGTAAAGTTATTCTAGATGGACAGGAGTGAAATTTGACCCAACAATTTCACTCCTAGAGAAATGAAAACATGTGCCCACACAAAAACTTGTACATGGATATTCATAGCAGCATTATTCATAATAGCTCAAAGGTGGAAACAACCCAAAAGTCTATTGACTGACGAATGGATAAACAAAAGGTGGTGTATCTAATGGAATATTATTTGGTCACAAAAAGGAATGAATTATTATTACATGCTTCAGCATGGATGAACCTTGAAAACATCAAGCTAAATGAAAGAAGCTAGTCACAGAAGACCACATATTTTTTATACTATTTATATGAAATGTCCAGAATAGGCAAATCTATAGAGACAGGAAGTAGATAAGAGCTGGGGTAGTGGGGAGAATGAGAGGATTGGTGGGTTGTTGCTAAAGGGTTCAGGGTTTCTTTTTGAGATAAAAATGTCCTAAAATTGACTGTGGTGATGGTTGTACAACTCTATGAATATACTAAAAACCATTGACTTGTACACTGTATATGGGTAGAATATGTGATATGTGAATTATAACAACAAAACTGTTGCAACTCTTATTTTTTTAAAAGCTTTTATGTATTTCTTTGAGAGAGAGAGAGAGCATGAGCATGGGTAGGGTCAGAAGGAGAGGGAGAAGCAGACTCCCTGTTGAATAGAGAGCCCAACGTGGGACTCAATCCCAGGACCCTGGGATCATGACCTGAGCCGAAAGCAGACACTTAGACTGAGCCACCCAGGAGCCCGCAAAAATTCTTTAAAAGAATCATTGAACTTTATGTTCGCAGTGAGTGAATGTTATGAAATATATAAAATACTTCAATAAAGCTGTTTTTTTTTAAAGCAAAGCACAAATCGGTTGCTATTTTATATGCATCTGTATTTTTCTAAAATAACAAAGGCAGAAAGAGACTGGGAGTTAGTAGAGGTTTAAGAGCAAGAATTTGATCTGGGATCTAAAGGCCTGATTCCATTCCTCATCCTGCCATTTCTAACAATGTGACCTTGGGCACATTATGGCAATTCTGAGTTTTAGTTCTTCCGTTTGTACAATGGGGATATTAGTCCCTACCTCACATGGTTATTTTGAGGCATAAATGTTTAGTGGGTTCGTTTTCTTGCCCTTTTGGATTGCTTAAACATGAGGTTAAAAAATGTGGCAATAAAAAGTGAGATAACATATGTGAAAAGCATTTGAAAGTGAAATCTTCCATAAAAAAGTAAGATAGTCTGGATCCTGATTCTATACTGTGGCTTAGGAAACAGCATGAGCAGAGCCTCAGCCTTAAAAAGAAAGGACCCTCCCTTTGCCTGGTGCCTTGGAAAACGCCTTCATCACTGGCTGTGCGGAAATTAAGAAAAGCTTCCCATGCTCTGAAACACTAGTTATAAAGGTAACTTGGGGGCGACACAAAGGAGCTAAAGGTGTGTTAATGCCAAGTTACCATAGCAACATGCTCTGCTGCTCTATCCCTCCCATTCCTGAGCCTACCCCCAGATGAGAAGAACACGGGAACAGAGCCATTCTACATGAAATTATTTTCTTCATATGCAGATAGGGGAGACATTTACACTTCCCCACAAATAATGTTTGAAGGGAGAAGTCTTCTGAATTTTTACAAAACAATCCCCTCTTCTTTCTTCAGAATCAAATTCAAGATCCTATCCACCCTTCAAAATGCCTGGCATGTGGCGAGTACTCAATATATAGCTGTGCAGTGAATGGATGAACAGAATTTACCCAGAAGTCCAAGGCTGGAATAGAACACCATTGTTTATTAGGAAGAAGAGACTAATGAAATGTACACCAGGAATTTCAGAAAGGACATCTAAATTCATACTCCACATAATTTGGTGTCTGTTCCAAGCCACACGGCATTTCCACATCTGGATCTGCCCCATTTACAAAACTGCTTCAGCCCGTAGCAAATTCCCCTCAAGTATCATGCTTATCATTCTGAAAGGACACAGTGTTACCCCACCAGGGTTACTCAACCTGTTATATTGCACACATTTTCAAATGCGATGCAGGAACAATATGTGAAAATGACCAGTTAATGGCTGTGCTATTCTTCACTCTTCTGACTTCTGTGGCCTGATCTTGACAGAGGAGGGAGCCTGATGGGGCCCACATCTGGGTAAATCATTTCCTCCTCATAATGGGCAGAGGCAAATATCCCAGTGCCAGAAGGGCTGTTTTCAAAATCATTCTTCAGGGGTTGGAAAACCTTCCTCAACTCCAGGAACCAGGCTCTCAGTCCCACCACAGAGTCAGGCTTTGGAAAGGGCTCAAAGTTCAAGAGAAGCTTCATATCTGTTCCTTCCCCACAGGAATATTCTCACATTTTTGACAACTCATGGGTCACCTCCTTACCAGAAGACATTTCGTTCTTGTGATCTCCTTGGCCACATTGTGAAACTCCTCAGGTCAAAGCGGAAGGACAGAGAGGAATCTTCATCATCACCAGACTTGCAGTGAACTTCCTTGAACCAGCAATCACAGCATCTACAAACTGCTGAGTGATGGCACTTTGCAAACATTATCTCAGTTAATCCCCAAAACAGTCCTGGAAGGCAAGTAGTTTTCATTCATTTTCTCCTTGAGGAAATTGAGGCTCAGAGAGGTCTTATAACTTAGTCAATGGTTGCACCATAATTTCAACCAGGTCTGACTGAGTATATGGTTGGTTGGCTCTAAAAGAGCTAAAAACAGCAGCAGCAGCAGTAAGCTGGTGCCAATACTACTATGCACCAGAGATTTGGGGGAGAGCAAAGGGAAAAAAACCTGGCTCTGACAATACCCTGATAACACTTAGACCTTATTAATTTTAGACCTTAATTGGAGTAGCATACGTGTTGTGGTTGATGGCAGTAGGAAAGGAGTAAGCAGGAAATACCAGACCCAGATTCTGGCTAATCAGAAGATTAACCTATACCAAAGGTGGCTCTGCCTCTGATGCTCTTTCTTCCTCTCCCCTTCCACCCTTGCAGACCCATCTTTTCTGTAAACGCTCTCCTGACCACCATGTGATCCTCAGCCTTTATCCTTTGCTCTATGTTCTCTTTCTACTTTGTGGTATCTCAGTTATAGCCTTCCCTTATCACATTTTATTTTAGTATTTTATTTCTCTTTCCTCCCTACCTGGCCAGAGCATCTTGAAGCCGGCACCTGTGTCTTAGTCTTTTTTTTTTTTTTAAGTAAGCTCACGACCCTGAGATCAAGAGTTGTATGCTCTACCAACTGAGCCAGGCAGGTGCTCCTTTGTCATCTTTGTACCAGTAGCTTGAACAGTTCCTGGTAAATAAAAAGTCTCATGACCTTCTAATCTTTGTTTTCCACTTGTAAACCAGTATCCTCACTTTCCCAGCATCCTGACTTCAATGGGACTTTAGATAGGATATTTATGTATTTTTATTGGCTGCCCAGCATCGGACCCCCTTCCTACATCTGGGGAAATGGCCATCACATGAAACATAGGTCTCACGGAAGGCAGAATATGTCTTCCCTTTATGGAATTCAGGAAAGAGGCCAGACAGTTGCCCTCCTGGATCCCTGGCAGCTGGAATGCAGGCCTACGACCCAAGCTCGGCCCAGCTGATGCTTCTGCCCAAACCTTGAATTTGAATCGAATGACCCAAGAAATAGGGACAGTTTAGAATTTGGGCTGGTGGCAGCACTGGTGTCTACTCTTCAGTGGGGGTGGCAGCAGCATCTTAATTGAGATATTTCTGTGACACAGTCTTTCTGTCTTCTGAGATGGTCTCCTTTGCTTCATGTCCATTTTCTACGCTTGATTTTCTAGCCTTCCAGACACTTGTGTGATTTGCCCGATAGCTCTCAAATAAACTCCTGTTCTGATTAAAATAGCCAAAGTTGGTTTCTGTTCTTTGCATCCGAGAACCCTGACTGATACAGATGATGGACTCATAGTAGGTGGTCCTGGATCCTGGGAAGCCAAAGGCCAACAAGTAACTTCTCCCTGATCCAATCCCAAAACCGAGATACAGGATTACCTTTCAGTCCACTGTACTCGTAGTTTCCCATAGCCATGATCGGACTTTGTCCTCACAAGAGCTCTACCTATAGGTAGGTGGGTAAGTAGTAAAACAAGATTTTTTTTTAATGGTTTTATTTAATTACTTGAGAGAGAGAGAGTGCACGAGCAGGACAGACAGGACAGACGGAGAGGGAGAAGCAGACGCCCCCTGAGCAGGAGTGTCAATCCCCTTGGGACTCAATCCCAGGACCCCAGGAGCATGACCTGAGCTAAAGGCAGATGCTTAACTGACTGAGCCATCCAGGCGCCCCCCCAAAAAACAAGATTTTAAAATGAGAAAAGTAAAGCTCAATGAGACTAAATGGCTTCCCTGAGGTTCCCAAATTAGTGACAAAACCCAGAGTATAATCCACACTTCTTGATTTCTAGCCAGAGGCTTTCACCTGAGTAACACTGAATGCCTAACCTCCATTGAATTTTAAAGAATTCATTCACAAATATTCATTGAGGATCTGTTATGTGCCAGTCACTGACTAAGACAATGGGCTCCCTCTATTCTACCCTCAATATTCTGTTTTCTGAAAAGCACTGTATTAGTAGAAATATGTGTATATATAAATAAATATATAATACATAATAATATAATAAAATAAGTATAGTATTTAATATAATAATAAATAAATACACAAATAAATGAAACTTACATTTGGACAGCAATATAATATTGTTGCTAAAACCTACCCAGACTGCATGGGGAAAAACCCCGGCTCCCCCACTTAGAATTTGCGTATAGCACACCCTCAGTGTCCTACTCATAGGCTCTCAGCCCTCACCTCTACCCACCCCACCAAAATCTGCTTGCAGAGAGTACCTAGAACTCACTGCATGAAGAGCACACTTGGCCCTTGTGCAGGGGAAGCTAGGAAAGCCAGAGTTAACATCCTGACCAACAGTCCTCAAACAATGATAGAGATTCGTGAGAAATACTCCAGCCTCCTTGCCTCTTGGTGAGAATGAACTCTTAAGAGTATTCCACACTGTCTTCCAAAATTCCCCAGAGGGACTGAGCTCCAGTTGTCCTTAGTGGCAACCTGCATGATAGCACACAGCTTTCTGGCTCCTTGCCACTTATTTCCCTATTCCCCAGCTGGCATCTCGTGGGGTCAGTCCCAACCTGCCAAAGGCTGCTTGTACTTGAATCCTTTTCTCGAGGTCTGCTTCTGGGAGAACCTAAACTAAGACACCATGTGACCTTGGGAAAATTACTCAAGTAATAACCTGCAAAACGAAGATAATATTACTTGCCTCATCGGGGTAAATTCATGAAGGAGGTTAGCCCAATTCCTGGCACATAATCAGCTCTCACTCAATTAGCGTTAGCTATTGTTACTGCGTGCAGCACTTCGGGCTATCAGAGAACTTACACACACATTCTTTCACTTTTTCATGCACAATCAGGGAGCCTAGCTTTCCCCTCCAGCTTCGCCTCTAGCCACCCCACCAGAATGCCTGCCTCGCTTGATGACAGATTTTGTTTTTGACTTCAGCCCTGCTCTCCCGTGAGCACCTCTCCAAAATGACCACTCTCTTTCACATATTTGTAACTCAACACGTGCTGCCCTCCTTGCCTGGACACACTCCCCGCTTCCCCACATTTATCTCCCAGTAACACCCACCTGTCTATCAAGCTTCCACCCAGCTTTCCCTCCTCTAGGAAGTGTTCCCAACTATCCTTCCTTCCTCTTCTGTTTGGTCCATACCACACATACCACACATACCACATGCAGCACACACCCCCCCACACACACAAGTACATATATACCTCCCACAATGGGGCCCTGCAAAGAGAGCACCTAACCCAGGAGCGCTGCTCTCCCTCATGCAGAGCACCTAGAACTGTAATTATTTGCTTTCTTACCTGCTTCCTTCACTAGCTGGTGAGCATCTCTGCCGCAGGGACCGTGTCTTTTATTTGGTATCTCTGGTGCTGAGGCTATCGCCCGTCTTAAAAAATACATGATTATTTCTTTTAAATAAGTGAATGTAAACGAACCTTTGAAGTAGGGGTGTCATCTGCATTTTTCAGTCGAGGACACAACTTAAAACTTGAGCGGACTCCCTTCAAGATCATTCAGTTAGTAGACGGCAGAAGAGGATCTCAAAGCCAATCATTTGCTTCTAAGCTGAAAATACAGCTGAGGGGTTTTGTGCTAGAGATGCCCTTCATATCCCTCCCACTTTCACATCCTCTGCTTGGAGAATAAACTCCATCCACAGCCTTGGAACGAGAACAGTTTTCCATTCAAAATGACCTAGTCCTCCATGTGCTTGATGGGCTCTCTGACCCAGGAGGAAGCCTGGGCAGAACTTCTATCTTGGGAATCCAGAGAGACTGTATCAGTTGATTGCATGCACTGGAACAACAAAGTGGCAGAGAATAAGGGCAACTGAGGCTGATATTTGAAGACTCTTGTTTTGAGTCATGTGATTATGGTCTAAAGCCAGTTGGCCACTAGTGTGGTCATGAGGTCATAGGAGAGAATTCACACTTTGCTACCTAATGACCTGATTTTAAAATAAAAATTTCATCCTTTTTTTAAAGATTTATTTTTTATTTTATTTTTTTAAGAATAATTTTTTATTATGTTATGTTAGTCACCACAGTACATCCTTAGTTTTTGATGTAGTGTAAGATTTATTTATTATTTTAGAGAGAGAGAGAGAGTGTGTGTGTGTGTGTGAGCAGGGGGAGGGGCAAAGGGAGAGAGAGAATCTTAAGCAGACTCCTTGCCCAGTGCAGAGCCTGACACAGGGCTCGATCCCACGACCCCAAAATCATGACCTGAGCCGAAATCAAGAGTTGGACGTCCAACTGACTGAGCCACCCAGGTGCCCCTGAATTTCATCCTTTTAAAATGAGCTATGCATCAACACTATAGATTAAAATAGACCTAAAGAGCAAATGAAAAATGTAATTGTAAGTATTAGTATTTGCACAATTGGGTACATTTCTCACTAGTTCTTATGATTACTTCATCAACTTAATATCATCTGGGTTCTTCTATACATTTCCATTCAGCCATAAATAAATACAGCACACAATTATAACTATACATAAACCTGTTAAAGGGTAAGTCAGATTATGTCACTTCTCCGACCTATAAGGCACTACCTGACCCACCATCTGTTATGTAACCTCTCTGACCTCCTATTATTCCATCTTTGTTACATTGGCCTCCAAATTCCTTCAATGTGCCAGGCACATTCCTGTTCTGTGGCTGTAAAGGTTTCCTACGGGTGCCATAATAAAGTACCACAAACTGGGTGGCTGAAAACAACAGAAGTTTATTGTCTCACAGTTTTGTGGCTAGAAGTTAAAAAATCAAGGTGTTATCACGGCCATGTTCCCCCTGAAGCCTGTAGCAGAGACTATTCCTTCCTTACCTCTTCCTTGTTTTTAATGGTGGTCGTCGATCCTTGGCAGTCCTTGACTTGCAGCCACATCACTACGATCTCTGACTCTGTTATCACGTAGCACTCTTCCTAAATATCTGTGTCTCTGTGTCCTCCTATAAGGACACCAGTCCTTCATATTGATTCGGGCCAACTCTGAGGACCCTTCACTTGAGTGCATCTGCAAAGTCCCTATTTCCAAGTAAGGTCAAATTTCACAGGTAGCAAGGATTTAGGATTTCAATACATCATTTGTATTGAATTCAACCCGCAACAATGGCCTTTGTGTTGTTTCTTCTGCCTGAAATGCTCTTTCCCCAGATGTCTGCATTACCACCTTCTCACTTCCTTCTGGTCTCTAATGTCACTTTCCTTGTGAGGTCTTCCTTAGCCCCTTATTTGAAATGGCAACATCCTTTCCCCAGCATTTCCTAGTTCCTGCCACTGCTTTATTTTTCTCTTTAGCGTTCGTCATTAGCATAGTATCTGTTGTATTTCACTTATTTATGTTGTTCATTTTCTGTCTCCCCAGGTACAATGTAAACATCCACTTACGGAAGGCAATCCGTGAAACAGAAATTCATGGTGTTTTTGAGAGACAGCATGTTCTACTTCTGTGAAAAAGTAAAACTCTGGCAGCATGTTTTTTCTGGTCCTGGGGCTCCAGTTCTAAGACTAAGAGCCTCTGTGGAGAAGGGGGTTCACAAAGGACAGAGAAGACAGAGTTCCAGAGAATGAGGAAACTCTGGTTTATTACTAACAGACCATGCTTAGTTCCAGAATTGACAGGGCAGGAAAATACTCACTTTCTCCAACAATCAAGAAGCCAAGAAAGAGATTTACTGAGTTGGGACAGAAGGGAAGAAAGATAATGCTTTTTTTGGCCTCCTGGATAATTTCAGATCAGGATCTTAATTGAAAAGTTGAACATTTTCTTTATCTGGCTTTGCCATGGACTAGCCGTGTGACCTTTGGCAACATTTTACCCTTCTCTGAGCCTTCATTTTCTCACTGTTAAATGAGGTGGTTGAATGAGACAGTCTCTTCAGTCTCTTTCAACCACGCCAGTCTGTGTCACCTTAAACTCTAACCTCCATGAAGATGGGTCACCTCCTGTTTTCTTCCAGGTACCTTGCACTTAGCATAGGGCCTAACATGTAGTAGCATCCAGCACGACATACTAGCATCAAATGAATAGATGAGTATAAAACAAACTACCTAGGTAACTTTTGAAGGCGAGGAAAGAGAAATCAATGAATATCATTCCATGGGGTCATATAGAAGATGTATTTAATAAACTTGAAATATTTATTGTAACCAAAAAGCCATTTCCTGAGTTTTGTTTTAAATATTCAGAACACCAGACAGTGGACTATAAAGTTATTTAAACCAACTCTGTGCCCCCAGGGCCTTACCGTTTTGTTGGGGAGACAGGAAATGCATACCATAGACGCTACACTACAGAAGGAAACTTCCGCAGAGCCTGGGTAGTGGTACTTAGGCTCTAAGAGCTCACAGTCTGCAAGGTTCCTGGAAAAGTCTGAGAGGGACAGACAAGCTGAGTGACCTCTTGTGGTCCCAACTCTCCTACTCCAGCTCCCAGAAACTTTGTCCCTCCCAAGCTGGGACCAAAAAGTGCAGCACAGGGGTCCTCATGCGCTGTCCTCTATACCCCTGTGGACCCAAAGGCAGGTAAAAAACAAACCACCCTCTGCTCTTCTGTCCTGTCCCAGATTCTTGAGTCAAGTCCGATTTTTGCCCAGTTGAAGCCAAGAATTGCTCTGTATCAGCCAACTCCCTGCGAGTCAGCTGACTAACGGTTTTCTATCTTCATTTGAAAACAGCCTAGAAAAGCCTTGAGTTTACGGAGAGTCCCTCTGAGTCATGGCTCAGAAAAACCTCTATATGTCATCCTATTTGGTTTTATAAAAGCATTCAGCTTTTAGACCAGAGGAGCTGCCTCCCTGTTCTTAAATAAAGTGAATGTGGCTCTGGACCTGGGACAGGCAGGCTTGTCATCTAGTTCAAGCTGCTTCACTTAGGGATAGCTGGTGTTTGACATGTCACTTCTCTCTGAGCCTGAATTGTCTCCTCTGTAAAGGAAGGACTGTAACAACACGACACACACACTCACTCCACCACCACCCTCGCCTGCCTCAGCGTTATTCTGAGAGTTAAATGAGATCACTTCTGTGACGGTATTCTACACCATACAAGTGTAAGTTCTCTTTAGTATCAGATTTTGGCTTTTGTGAGTCATTTCGGACATCAGTTCTTGACGTACATGTCCTTCACTTAATCCCACCACAAACTATTTCTCCTTCGTTTCTTTTTCCTGTTTCCTAGAGAAATTATAAAGTTGGTGCTATGCATACTCCTGATGGAGTCTACTCCTCTACTTTACCTACCATCATTTGGGCTCCACTCTCCCTTCCTGGTGGGACCTGCCAGCTGTTACTCCTTCACTCTGTCAGTAGTTATTCAGGAAGTTTTCTCCCAGCCCACACTGTCACCATGCACACCCACATATCTGAAACTGACATATTTGACATTTGATCTAGTTGTTGTTCTGTATAGAAACCCAAATAACGATGGGCTATAAGAGTCAAGAGTCCTGTGTTCCAGAATTAGCATTGTTTTTGATTACCCAGGGAGCTCTGGGCCATTCAGTTTGATAAACATCTATTCAGGTCAAGGGAGTGGGGGGGGGGTTGTTGCCTGCTGTGCAAAAACTCAAAAGTTTTGTAGGTCACACAAAAAAGTAAGCCTCCACTATGAACAGTGTGCTACATAGTGGCACACATATACACATAATAAGGGCACATAGAGGAAGGGACAATTTAATCAATCTTCAAGTGTTATAGAGGCACCACTTCAGAGAGGAGGTGACGTCTAAGCGAGGCCTTCAAGGAAGACAAAGATTTTGCAAGGCCAAGAAAGAGACATGGAGGAGCGCCTGGGTGGCACAGCGGTTAAGCGTCTGCCTTCGGCTCAGGGCGTGATCCTGGCGTTATGGGATCGAGCCCCACATCAGGCTCCTCCGCTATGAGCCTGCTTCTTCCTCTCCCACTCCCCCTGCTTGTGTTCCCTCTCTTGCTGGCTGTCTCTATCTCTGTCAAAATAAATAAATAAAATCTTTAAAAAAAAGAAGAAGAAAGAGACATGGAAGGAAGAACATTAAGATGCGAACAAAAGCGCGCTGAAGAAATGAGAAGAGTTTGGTATGGTCAGAGCATAGGATGTATAGTAGGGAGGGCAAGGAATGAGGCTAAAGGAAAGTTGGGCTGGGGCTGTGTGGGACCTAGAGTGCCAGGTTCGGCCATTTGGACTTTATTCTCTCCAGCCCTTCTTGACCAGGGTTCCACAAGAAAACTAAGCCCGGTTGACCAAAGTCATCCATCGTACAAATGAATTTCTCCCCTCTGTACCTAGAATGACACAGGTTATGTACCATCCTGGAGAGAACTGAGAAAAGAGTTACTCAAATCATTTTCTGTAAGGCTCAGTGGTCACATGGAAGCCCAGTTGAGAAAGGCTGCTAGGCAATGGCAAGTCATCCAACATTTATAGAAAGCAAGTGAAAACCTCACGTGTCATGGAAACATTACTCCAGTGACAGTGAGGAGAATGATTTAGAAGGAGTACAGGTAAAATAAAATTCTATTGCAATAATTCAGGGGGTGATGGCCAGAGCACAGGATGATGACAGTAGGTACGGAGAAAAGGGACATCTAGAGACATTGGGGAGGCAGAATGGATGGAGTAATTCACTGCTGTCTTCCTTGGATTCCCAACTACGGCACAAAGTCACTTGTTCCCTCCAGATACAGGCTGGAGCCATCCTGAAGAGTGGGAAGTCCATCAGCCACAAACCACCACGGGGATGGTGCATGCTGCCACTAATCTGGACTTTATTGTGCTCTGGTGAACTCTGCACACCCTGATAGGTTCCAAGTTATGACTTTTCTCTTTATACCCCTCACCCTCCTTACCAGGTCAGTCCAGTTCTCATAACTGACCTGCAGCCTAATTCCTCTACCCAGCCCCACAATTCCCTGCTGGAACAGAAGCCTTGCCCTGAACTCCAGACTGCTTGGCTGCTCTCCTGACACTCTGCTTTCCTATTCCAGTCTGTTCTTCCAGGGGGTCTGTTCCCTGTGCTCTACCCTGGCCCCCCAAATCCTGCAGCAGCGTTAGTACTGCCAGCTCTAGTGCTGCTTGATCCCAGCTTCCTCCTCCTGCCAGACAGGCCCATGTCACTGAGGTCCCTTCATATCTCACACTTAAACCCACCCAAGTTCAGATATCACCAAACCTTGTCTGGGGCCCATGTGCTCATTTGTAACATAGGGGGTTATGATAGGTGACTTCTAAGGTAGCTCCCTTCCAACACTAACATCCTGTGTTTCTAAGTAGGCCAATTGTAAAAGTAGTCTGGACTGGCACAGAACAACTGAGGATGGGAGCGAGTGAGTCAGACTCAGCAAAACTGTCAAGCTAACCATGAAGCCAGGAGATTAGAGTGCAGCACGCCACTGGGCAGACAGCAGCTGAGACTCAAACCACAGATTAGCCGACCCAGACAGCTGTGTGGACAAGATGACTGATGCCACACCTAGTTTATTAGTCACATTCATGTTCAAGGAATTAACGACATCATTTTATATCCCCCCAAAAGGACAACATTCACTTATGACCTAAAGCTATTTCATATAATGATTATAACCCTACCTTTTCTCATGGTTAGTGCTGGTGATTTGGGATTAAATATTATCCCATTAGTATTTTTCCCCCTTTGCTAGAAATAATCATCAGTAAATACTCCCCGAGGGTCAGGCTTTACTCTCAAGGCTTCCCAAGTTCCTCCCAGATGCTTCTCAGGGTGTGTGCAAGAAAGAACACAGATCTTTGAAGACTTAAGTTTGAATCCCACAGCTACTTACTAGTCATGTGGTTCTGGATAAATTAGTTAATCTCTTTGAGCTTTGGAAATAGGATAATAATACCTGCCTTGCATAGTGGCCGCCCAGATGAAAAGTGCCTGGCCTGCAGAAGGTTCTCGATAAAGGGAATTCTCCCTCACACCAACCCTGCTGTCTTCCACCTCTTAAGTCTCACGGCTCTCAGGATTGTTTCACCTGGGCTTGCCTAGATTCTTACTCTCTTTCCTACTGGAGCCTACAAGGTTCCTGCCGGTCCACACAAGTTTCTGCTCCAAATTTCAGACATATGGCATGCTAAGTCAGCACTAGCACTCCCTGAAATAAGGGCTCCCCCTGCCCCCACTGGTTACGGCTGAGCAATCACAAGCCAGGAAAAGTCTTGGTCAGAAAATGAGATCATGGCTTAAGTCTCTAAGAGCTCCGTTGTCTCAGATCCAGGGTCTGATACATTGAAGATGTGAATGTTGGTGCTATAATTCAGCGTAGGACCAGTTAGGAGATTCCAAGAGATGGTGCTGAAGTGGAAAGGAGGGTAAAGTAGGATGCCTCAAAGTTGCTGAGCACAGGATTTAGCTGTGGGACACATATCTTTGGCTGGCTAAGGGGCTAACACTCTTGGTTCTTCCTTCAAGGGGATTCTAGTATCAGGGACCAGTATACACCTGGGCTTTAAGGGCCTTTGAGATATTTAGATCTACTTTCCTTTACACAAATGGAGAAACTGAGGCTTAGAGGAGGGAAATTACTTCCCCAACCCACATATAAAGGGCCAGAGTGGCACCTGAACCCAGATCTCCAGATTCTGTGTCCATACCTGTGTCTGTTATCCTATGAAAAAAACAGTAAATTCTTAAAATTCAACACATTGTGGATGCTCAGTAAAGTGGATTGTTGAATAACATGTGGAGGGAATGTTTGTCAACAGGATTTCTAAAGAAGAGAGCATTCACTGATTGTCCAAATATTTGTTGAGTCCCAGAAAGATAAGGAAGGGCAAAATCGAGAAGGATATTGAATGCCACGCTTAGGAGTGTGAATTCTACTTTAAAGGCAACGTGAAGCCCATCAAAGAGTTCAGAACAGAGGAGTGACATGATTGGTTTGGGAAGATTATTCTGGTAACAGAGGGAAGGATGGATTAGAAGGCATCAGGAAGGTGCATGAGGACATAGGAGGTTTTAGAGTAGTCCTGGCAAGAGGTGATTGATGGGTCTAAAGAAGGGTAGCGGCAATAGAACAGAGAGGAAGCAGGAGAGCCAAAGGCCATTTCCTAAATGCAGTGAATGGGGCCTGTGGTCAGTGGAATGACAGGTAAGGCCAGGTGGGGCAGAAGGCTGGGCCAAAGTACCACTTCTCAAGACCCTAGAGCCTTGCCCAGGATCCCAGGCTAATCAAGCAGGCTCCACTCACAGCAGGGCAATGTTTGACGCTCACAGCACCGGGCAGGCCAGAGGCTGCTAACAGTCATTCACGGTCACTGACTTTCTGACTGTGATAAAACACGGGCATCTCTTTCCCCAGCAAAGTGCAGCTGAAGTGGTTGGTTGGGACACGCAGATAAGAAGTCCTGTTAGAAGTGTTAGCTACGTCCAGTTAAGGGTAAAATTTCTTAAAGATGAAAGCTTAGTGTTTCTAAACCTTGGCTGGATAATTTCGATCTACTGGTGCAAGGTAGGTATCACCCACTCCTAGCTACGGAGGTTATGTCTTGTAACAGTTAATAACAGTGTCATCCAGACTGGTCCTCACTGGCTGTGTAAGCTTGAGCAAGTTACTAAATCTCTTTAAGTTTCCTCAACCATAAATCGAAGATAACAGTAGTACCTTTGTGAGGCTTGTTGTCCTAATGATATGAGATAATGCATTGTAAGAGCTCAGTACAATGCTTGCCACAGAGCAAGTAGCTGAAAGTCAGCTAGAGTTAACTTTAACAGCTCTTCTGAACTTGTTTGTAGCGTGGTAGATATGTTTACAAAGATCACTTTTGTAAATGAAAAAATCTTGTGTTCTAATTTTTAAAAGCCTCCTGTTGGGGTGTTGTGTTTTAACTACATTTCAAAGATTCATAGGTGAGGGGTAGAACAGAACACGGGATACATTGTATATGCAGATTTTACAAGGGTGTCATAAAAGTTGTTTGTTTGTTTGTTTTGTTTCCCCCAAATTTTGTGTTCAAAAAATGATTTTGCTATCGCTTTGCTGGGTGACTTTGAGTAAGTCCCTTTAACTGTCAGGCTTCTTTTGCTTCTTCTTTTTTTTTTTTAAGATTTTATTTATTTATTCGACAGAGATAGAGACAGCCAGCGAGAGAGGGAACACAAGCAGGGGGAGTGGGAGAGGAAGAAGCAGGCTCATAGCAGAAGAGCCTGATGTGGGGCTCGATCCCATAACGCCAGGATCACGCCCTGAGCCAAAGGCAGACGCTTAACCGCTGTGCCACCCAGGCGCCCCAGGCTTCTTTTGCTTCTTATGCCAAGTAAGTGGGCATGGTCTACAGGGTTTCAAATGGCCCTACCAATTCTAACATAAGTATATGGACTTATTTTTTTCTTTTGCATAGCTATAAGAGCAAGTCAAACCCCAATTATTTCTGATGAAGCCCAAGAATTATCTTCTCAATTATCAGGAATTATTGCCAAGGATCTAACTACCGTCTTTATTATGATGTGTACACTTATTTATCTGGTGGTTTGACAGAGTATAGCTGACCTGGAACATTGGGAAGGATATTCACAGCTGACAAGCAGAAAACTGGAACCAGGGGTTTCTGGTGGCTCAGTCGGTTAAGTGTCTGACTCAATCTCACCTCAGCATCATGAGTTCAAGCCCTGTGTCAGGCTCCATGCTCAGCAAGGAGCCTGCCTAAGATTCTCTCTCTCCTTCTCCTGTCCCTCCCCATCGAAAGGAAGGAAGGAAGGAAGGAAGGAAGGAAGGAAGGAAGGAAGGAAGGAAGAAAAGTAAGAAGGAAGGAAGAAAATGAACTGGAACTTGAGTTTCCTTGTGCTTACTGGTCTTTGGGGGAAAGTGATTTTTTTTTTTTAAAGATTTTATTTATTCATTTGACAGAGAGAGAGAGAGAGCACAAGCAGGGGGAGCTGCAGAGGGAGAGGGAGAAGCAGGCTCCTCGCTGAGTGGGGAGCCTGATGCGGGGCTTGATCTCAGGACCCTGGGATCATGACCTGAGCTGAAGGCAGACACTTCACTGACTGAGTCACCCAGGAACCCCTGACTTTTTTTTTTTTTTTAAACTCTCTCATCTGTTCATTTTTATTGTCAAAGTTTCTCTGAGAGTGGTTTTGGTGGTAAGTTCATCAGTTTGGCAAGTGCAGGGAACGGGTGAGTAAAGATCATCTTTGTGAGCAAACCTTTCAGGTCTAGCCCCAGTTGTCCCTGCAGCCCTTTCCCGCTCCTTTGTTTTCACACATTCTGATATATCAGACTGACCTCGGCTGTTTCCTCAGATCCTGTGTGTTTACTGCTTCACGTTTTACTAATGATGCTCTCAACCTAGAAACCCTCCTCTCTGAATTCTTCCTCCAAGCTCACTGCCAACATTGGTGTGTCCAAATCCTCCGCAACCTTAATGGCTTAGTAATGTTACGTCTCTACAAAACATGGGTAATCTTTCTCCAAGGATGCAGTGAATATCTCCATCAGCTGAGCCCCCAGAACTCAGGTATGTGCTTTTGACATGCACCTCTTGGATGGTCCCGGTGTGCACAATAGCATAGTGGTCAGACACACCTGAGTTCAAATCCCTACTGGAGCCTTAGCTGTGATCTTGGGCAAGTAATAAGCCTCTCTGTGCTTCCGTTTCTTCATCTGTAAATTGGAGATAATAGCACCTACTTCATGAAGTTTTTGCTAGGTTTAAATGAGCCAGTACATGCAAAGCATTTAGAATAGTACCTTACCTATAGTGAGTGATTAATAAACGCTAGCTATCATTACTACTTTCTCCTTCTACCTTATTTTATAGATACTACATCACTGTCTTACGTTTCCTCCTAGACTCTACACTCTGTGAGAGCAGGAGGATTTGTGCCTGTTCATTTTTTGTAGCTCTTTTTTGTGCCTAGAACTTAGCACACAAAACTAGTTACCTAACAGATTTTGGAAAACTTCAGTCCAAGTCATTTCTAGCTTTTCATCCCTAATATTCACAAGGTGCCTTTAACCATAGAATAAGCCATTCCATGAATTAAAGAAGTCTATTGCAATTAAATGTCACATTGTCACTGGGGCATTTGGGTGGCTCAGTTGGTTAAGTGACCAACTCTTGGTTTTGGCTCAGGTCATGATCTCAGGGTTATGAGTTTGAGCCCGGTGTCCAGCTCTGCACTCAGCGTGGGGTCTGCTTGAGATTCTTTCCCTCTCCCTCTCCCTCTGCCCCTCCCCCTACTCGCATGCATGCACACGTGCGTGCTCTCTCTAAATAAATAAATAAACAAACAAACAAATAAATAAATAAAATTTAAAAAAACCCCAAATGTCATATTGGAAATTAGACTAAACAGTCTGTAGTCAGTTGCATGCGAATGCATGTGGCAGGTCAGGGCTTTTAAAGAATGTTACATGTGGTGCACAGTTATGTGACTCCGGGCCCCCAGCTCCTGCTCCTGGTCCCATTCCACTTCTTGAAGCAGCCAGATTCAATTGCCTTTACTTCCTATGACTGTGGGTCAGCCTGGTTCCAGCTGGCCACGTACAGTGATGACCAAGTCTACCACAGAGAGCAGTTCACTTTCAGGAAGCAGCCTCACCCACGACCCATAGACAAATTGGTGAACAAACGTATACTAAAGGAAAACATCATGTATTACTCCTGTGGGACAAAGTTTAGTTGCAGTCAAGATTACAGGACAAAGTCAGATCTGTGTCTGAGATATTTTCCACATCTTTTCCTGATATTTCTCACATTTTTACAGAGACACTTCTTGGTCTGTGTTCGTGGATTTGTGCCAAACAGCAGTTTACCCAACACTGTGATTCATTTATTTGTTTTCTATACACTGTTTGACTTTTCTCGAATTTGGCTTTGGCTGAGACACTCAGCATATGCTTTATATGGCTAACTAGTCAGATTTTTTAGTATTTTTGGATCTTAATACAAAAAAGAAATTAATCTGGGAATATATCCAAAGGTAACAAAAACACTAACACGAAAAGATATCTATACCCCCATGTTCATAGCAGCATTATTTACATTAGCCAAAACGTTGAAATAACCTAAGTATCCATCAATGGATGAATGGATAAAGTTGTGGTATCTATATACAACGCGATATTATTCAGCCACAAAAAATGAGGAAAATTTACCATTTGCGACAACATGGATGGACCTTGAAGGGATCATGCTAAGTGAAATATCAGACAGAGAAAGACAACTTTATACCATCTCACTTATATGTGGAATCTAAAAAAAAAAAAAAAAAACCTGTAAAAAAGAAAAGATCAGACTTATTACTGTGGTAGTGGGTTGGTAAGGAGAATTAGAGGAAGGGGGTCAAAGGGTACAGACTTCCAGTTGTAAGATAAAGAAGTATTAGGGATGAAATGCACAACACGCCGCCTCTAGCTAACACTGTTGTATCATATATAGGAAAGCAGCTAAGAGTATAAATCCTAAGAGTTCTCATCACAAGGAGAGAAAACTTCCCCCTTTATTCTTTTCTTCTTACTGTAACTATATTAGCCGACAGATGTTGGCTGAACTTACTGTGGTCAGCATGTCACAATATATGTAAATCAAACCATCACGCTGTATACCTGAAACCATACAGTGATGTATGGCGATTATTTCCCAGTAAAACTGGAAAACAATTCAGAACAAAGTCTGGGATTTTTCTAATAATAAACCAGGGACTAGTCATTTTCTTTTTAGTGAGTATTAACTTCAGTTTAGTTCTCCTCTATGAAATTTCACAGGATTAATGTTAAAATATAATTCAGGTCAAGTAGAGTATCAGCTCCTGGTGTGTCATTAATAGTTCCAAGTTCATGAGTAAGAGCCATACAAAGCAGCATGGGCCCAAAGAAATAGGCCTGCGGAAATTAGGCCAGACAGGGCTCAAAGAAATTAAGGGAGACGATGCTGCCTTCTCTCTGCTCTCGGGGGCATCATTTCTTTTCTCACAATCTCAGACCCAAGCAAAGTTAGGCAGTGGCCTGTAGCACAGAGGGGTACTGAAAGTCTCCAAAGTTGGTTCTCCAACCTGCCTCTTACGTTTGCATTCTTTTGTCTAGAGTGGCATTCCACTGGCAGAAGTTTGTTCCAGAGACTGCAATCCATTCCCGTACTATTTCATTCGTTCATCCGGTGCTTATTCGTGCCACTAAGTGCAGGAACTGGGGAAAGAAAAGCGAGGAAGACCAGAGCTTTTTGTCTAATATGAAGACAAAAATAGGGAGATGGTTAAAACTCTGTATATTTGAGAAGTGTGATGATAGCAGCTTTACATACGGGGCTGCCGGAGAAGTAGGAGGTGATCCCAGAGAAAGGGATTTCATAGAAAAGCACGAGTGGAGGAATGATGAAGTCGTGTCCCTCACAGAGGACAAGGAAAATGAGAAAAGACGATGTTGAGTACAGATATCTCTGACGGGGGAATGCTTTAAGCTGGCTAGTGGTTATGAACAAGTAAAACAGGGTAGCCTTTCAGGTTCACAAGGTAACACCATCCAAACGCTGGACAGAATCTGTCCCACAAGCTAAGACTTGATAGAGAAGTGAGTGAGAATAGATAGACTGGGAGCCTGGATCCCTGGGGGTAGTGGTGAGAGGGGAGGTGGCTAAAGAGAGCTCTTGGCTCTTGGAGGAAAAACTTAGCGCACTAGGGCCAGAGCTTGAGGTGTCCTGAGACAGGCACTGAAAGAGGACGTCAGAAACCACCAGGCAAGCTATTTGGTAATTTGGGGTAAAGTGGTCTTGTGCAGTGAGGTACCAGAAAGAAAATATCTCTTAAATCTGGATTAATGTGGTTTATTTGATTTAAATGGGCAAAGCATGTGTTTGGCTTCGGGGCTAGAAGACTGTTGAATTCTTGAATTCTAACCATTCTTGCCACTGCACTGTAACCCCAAGCAGCATACGCTCTTTGTTCTACTCAGAGTATCTCTGCACCATTTTCTTTGTCCTTTAAGGCTTCAACAAGTGTCCCCTATTAACCCGATGGCTCAGACTGTCGAGTCTGCTCCAAGTTCCCATAGCAATTAGTACCTCTCTCTCGTTAGATGAGCACCCACCACCCCGGATTGGCCCTATTTACTTTTTGCTCTCCGTCTTCAGTAGGCTGAGCTTTCTGAGGGCAGAGATTGCCTTCCATCTCTATATCCACAGGACTTACCCAGACTAGAACACAGTAGATGCTTATATATTTCTGTGGTTCTGTGGATGGATAAATGGATGGATGAATTGAGCAAATGGATAAATGGCCCAAATCAGTAAGAATTTGCATTCTCCTTAGGAGTACAGACCTCAGGGAGTAAATGCTCAAAAAATGTTGAACATATTTTAATGCTGTGACGAGCCATGGATAAAAAGCAGGTGCCTTGGGCCAAATCAAACTTAGTTGCAATTTGGTATGCTTTATTTTCCTGTTCAGATGAGCACTGTAATTTTAGGTCAAGGTTTGCTTAGTAGGCAGGTTTCAAAGATGTGGCAGGAGGAGCAATCTAATCGAAAAAGCTCAAACCAGGAGCCAAGAGGTCTAGCCTTTCTTCCTGAGACCCCACCAACTTCCTGATTATGTAACCCAGATGAGCTTCTTATCTTCATATGCTTCCAGTCTCCCAGCCTCTAGTCTTTCCTCTTTGCACCCCACCCACCACTCAGTTATCTTTCCTGAAAACAAATTAATCATCTTGTTTTTTAGTTTAAAACCCCCTTCGCCTCCAGAGCAAAGTCCTAGCCCGTCAGCAGGCAAGCAAGGTCTTCTTAGTATCTGTCAAGGTTGATGGTCCTTTATCATGTCTCTTCTATCCAGTGACTCCATGGATCCCATTCCTCTAACCAAACTCTTCCGTGCCTCTGTGTTTTTGCCACACACTGTTCCCGATGTCAGCAATGACCTTCTATACTCATTTCACCTGGTGCACACCTGCTTGTTCATCTTTCAAGACTCAGCCAACAGAGCCCAACGGTTGCTTCCTCAGCAAGGCTTCTTCTGACTCCTTCAGACAATGTGAGCACCTCCTCCACTCTGCTCCAACAGCATTTTCTATCCTTTATCTTAGACCACTTGTAAGTCTGATAGAAACTGTTTGCTTACTTATCCATCTCAGATGCAAAATTCTGAGTTCTTATAGGTCGGGGCCATCTTTCCTATATCCTTAGTCACTAGCACTTAAGAGGTTCCCCAGTATATGCTGGTTGAAAAAAAATCAGGGGCGCCTGGGTGACACAGCGGTTAAGCGTCTGCCTTCGGCTCAGGGCGTGATCCCAGCGTTGTGGGATTGAGCCCCACATCAGGCTCCTCTGCTAGGAGCCTGCTTCTTCCTCTCCCACTCCCCCTGCTTGTGTTCCCTCTCTCGCTGGCTGTCTCTATCTCTGTTGAATAAATAAAATCTTTAAAAAAAAAAAAAGAAAAGAAAAAAAATCAAAGGAGCTATATCGAATATTACATGTACTGTCTTCCTTACTGTGGCTGTTTTCACTTCTCGTCCATCTCTGCATGAAACATAATAATAAAGGTTGGTTTATTGAGCATGGATCAGGCAGCAGGCACTTTTCTATACCTTTTACATATGGCAACTTCATTTCACCCTTACCTCAGCCCTGCAGAGCAGGCATTATTCTTACTTTATTACTCTTACTTTACAGATAAAGAAATTGAGGCCCAAAGAAGTTAAATATATTTCCCAAGTCATAGTTATTAGATGGTAGAGCTAGGATTCAAATGAAGACTCCAACTTCTAAGCCCATGGCCTTTCCACAACATCGCCTACTTCCTCAAAGGCCTGCACCTTGTAGGTTCTCACTTGGTTGTTTAATTGCTCTGAATTGCATTGAACAGGACTGCAAGAGTCAGGCTCACTTGGATTTCCAGCTGGGGACTGGCTATCTCCACAGCCCATCCATGAAACCCTAGACAGCCACATCTAAATGCTGGCGCGGATGAAGACAAAGCCCAGATCCTTTTCCTGGCAGGAAGCTGTGTCTTCTAGCACATGGAACCAGTGCTGCATTTCCTGGGATCAGATGGAGCCCTCAGCACAGAGGTCCTCCCATGGGTTTGTCCCCAGTGTCCAGCCCAGAAACTGTCTGCTCCCTGGCTCCCTGGAGAATGAGAATTGGCTTCTGGAATGTTTTTCTGGTCACTGAGCCCTCAAGGTGAAAGGTCCCTTGGATGGAAACCAACAGGCCAAGTTTACCCAACCCAGCAAGGCGTCAGGCAGCCCGAGGCACATTCCACTAGATCCCACAGGACAGCTGGGGCTTCTTCTCCTCAGCATGATACCTGCCCTGGAAGAATGGAGGTCTTCCTGCCCCACTGCACAGCTGACATAAAGCAGAAATCCCACTGCAGAGCACCCTTCAGGCTAGAGACTGCACAGAGCCCTCAGAAATATTCTCTTCTCCCTCTGCTTTCCACTGTTGCTGCTAAGACTTCAGTTTATGGGAAGAAGAGAGGCTCACAAAACACTATCAGCTCCTGTCCTAAAAATGTCCCATAGGAAGAGCCAGAAGGGAGAAGAATATTTACATGCTTGCAAATACCTATTACATGCCAGCCATTTTACATACATCATCTCATTTAACCATTACTACAATTATTTTTCCCACTTTAAAGATGTGCAAACTGAAAATGATCTAACCACAACAGCAGCATATCTCCTTTCTTTGATAAAAGGGGTCTCGTGAAACCTTGGACCTTGGGCCTGAGAATCAGCGACCGGAGCTCAGCATGAGGGTGAGGTGTAAGGTAGCCACACAGGTAATGTCCTTGCATTAGTCACGTCTGTTCATTGTCTGAGACTCTGTAATATCTTGCCCTGTTTATCCCTGCTGGAATCAAGATTTCTATCTGGGTCCCAAACCCAGCTGTCCAGTACTAGAAAAAGGAAGCAGTTTGAGTTTTACAAGAAGAGCCTTGAACTAGGAGTTTGAATACATTTGCTTGAGTCCCAGCTCTACTATTTAACATACATGAGATCTTGCCTTGGTTTTCTCATCTGCGAAGCGGGGATAATAACAATTGATTTCCTATTTTGGGCTTGTGATGATTAAGTGAAATATTGCATGTAGGGTGTGGGGAAGGCCCATAAAGAACTGGCCTATTCAAAAATGAGCCATGTTCTTGTACATTGCCCCTTCTATGGAGTTCCGTCATGACTGGGCAGCACCCCATTCTTTAGAATAATTTTCTACGACCCTCTTCTTCCACAAGCTAAATGAAGAGCAGTTTCGTTTGAAGGAAGGAACATAGACTAGGAATTAGATTACTTGGGTTTGAGTCCTGATTTTATAAACTATTGGCTGTGAGACAATTAAGTCACTGACCCTCAATTTCCTCATCTGTTGAGTGGGGATAATATTAGTAATCTTCTAGGGGTCCATAAAGTCTATATGAGTGCATCAATGCTTTAAAAATTCAAACATGCTATACAAAGGCAAGTTATTCACCCAACAAAGTTTTTTGACCATCTGCTATGGACAAGGCATGTTCCAAGTGATGACAATCCAAAGACAATAAGACACGATATCCTTTAAGTTCACAGTCTGAGGAGGAGATGGAAGTATACACAGGTAATTACAACACAGTGTGGTAAGTGCCATGACAGGGAGGCATAGAAGAGGGGCACGTATTAGTTACCTATTGTTGCAAAACAAATTACCCCAACACTAAGTAGCTTAAAACAGCAAGCATTTATTATCTCACATATATTCTAGGAGTCAGGAATCTGGGAATGACTTAGCTGGGCAGTTCATGGCGTCAAGTTGTTGGCCAAGGCCGTAGTCTCTAAAGACTTGACTAGGGCTGGAGAATCCACTTCCAAGCTCACTCATGTGGCTCTTAGCAGGAGGCTTCAGTTCCTTGCCATGTGAACCTCTCCATAGGTCTGCTCAAGATATGACTTTCTCCAAGGGAAGTCATCCAAGAGAAAGAACATGTGTGAGAAAGCACCCAAGAGTATAACCTAATCTTAGACGTGCCATGCTATCAGTTCTGACATTTTCTGTTGGTCACAAAGACCACCATGGTACAATGCAGAAGGGAAACACACCAGGGTGTAACTTGCAGGAGGTGGGGACCATTGGGAGCCATTTTGGATGCTTGCTGACACAGGTACTAAACACATTAGGCGAGAGGAGCCAGGAAAATTGTCTAGAGCTTCAGCTCAGGCGTATTTTTACTGCTTCTTGTAGTTTCTGCTGAATGTTGGACTAGCAAGAGAAAACTTCCTTTTGTATCCAGATTATTCTGCTTTTAGGTGGAAATGACATTGTACAAAATATAGAGCAAACATAGAACTATCAAGAAGTGGTACTGACTCACCAAAATAAAAAGCTTCTGAACAGCGAAGGAAACAATAAACAAAATTAAAAGGCAACCTACTGAATGGAAGAAGATATTTGCAAATGTTGTATCCAATCAAGGGTTAGTATCCAAAATATATAAAGAACTGATACACCTCAACACCTCAAAAAACAAATAACCCAACTAAAAAAATGTGCAGAAGACATGAATAGACATTTTTTCCAAAGAAGATATCCAGATGGTCAATAGAATCATGAAAAGATGCCCAACATCACTCATCATCAGGGAGATGCAAATCAAAACTACAACAAGATATCACATCACACCTGTCAAAATGACTAAAGCATACAACACAAGAAAACAACAGGTGTTGGTGAGGATATGGAGAAAAAGAAACCCTTGTGCACTGTAGCTGGGAATGCAAACTGGTATAGCCACTGTGGAAGACAGTATGGAGTTTCTTCAAGAAGTTGAAAATAGAACAACCCTATGATTCAGTAATTGTGCTACTGGGTATTTACCCCCAAAATATAAAAACACTAATTCAAAGGGATACATGCACCCCTATGTTTATTGCAGCATTATTTGCCCAATCATGAAAGCAGCTTAACTGTCCAATGATAAATGAATGGATAAAGAAGTAGTATATACATATTTATATTTAAATATATATATTTATATATGTAGATATAAAACAGAATATTATTCAATCATAAAAAAGATGGAAATCCTGCCATTTGCAACAACATGGATGGAGCTAGAGAGTATAATGCTAAGCAAAATAAGTCAGTCAGAGAAAGACAAACACCATATCTCACTCATATATGGAATTTAGGAAACAAAACAAACAAGCAAAGGATAAAAAAATAGAGAGAGACACAAACCAAGAAACACTCTTAACTATAGAGAACAAACTGATGGTTACGAAAAGGGAGGTGGGTGGGGGGATGGGTGAAATAGGTGATGGGGATTAAAGAGTACAATTATTATGATGTGCACTGGGTAATATATAGAACTGTCGAATCACTATATCATATACTTGAAACTAATATAACATTACATGTTAACTATACCGGAATTAAAACAAAAACTTAATAATAATAAAAAAGAAGTGGTAATGACTTTGCTGGTGGGAGTATCTTCCAGCTCCGACTCCAGGGCAACTTCACCCTGGTGAAGTCAGTTCCCCAAAGGCCCTAGTATGGCCCTTAAGTTCATAGTCTTCCCAGAGCTGACCCATAATAACTAGTACCCATTCCTATTACAGTGCAACTCACATTGTACCACAATTCTGTGTTTACGTGTCTCACATCCCTTTAAACTGCCCTAAGCAGGTAGCTCAATTTTTAACTTCTTAAGGGACCTCCGCACTGTTTTCCAAAGTGGCTGTGCCAACTTGCATTATCACCAACAGTGTAAGAGGGGTCCCCTTTCTTCGCATCCTCTCCAATATTTGTTGTTTCCTGCCTTGTCAATTTTTGCTATTCTAACTGGCATAAGGTGGTATCTCAATGTGGTTTTGATTTGAATTTCCCTGATGGCTCATGATTTTGAACATTTTTTCATGTGTCTGTTAGCCATTTGTATGTCTTCATTGGAAAAGTGTCTGTTCATATCTTCTGCCCATTTTTTGATTTGATTATTTGTTTCTTGTGTATTGAGTTTGAGAAGTTCTTTGTAGATTTTGGATACTAATCTTTTATCTGTAGTGTCATTTGCAAATACAATCACCTCTTTGCAGGGAGGAGAGTGTGGTTGCATACGGCAGGCCCTCACCAATAGCAGAGCTTTTACCTGATTGTGTTGGAAGAGCCTGCTTTCTACCATCTCCTGACTTCCCTGTAAGCTCCTGAGAACTCTATAATGTCCCAGCACCTAGCACAGGGCCTGGAACACAGTAGGCTATCTATAAATATTTTCTGGATAAATGCATGAGTGGGTGAATAAATGAAGTGGTGGTGATGACTGCTACATTAATGAAACCCTCTAATGTCATTGGCATTATTAAATTAACTAGTAATTTCTTTTGCTTGTTGGGTGAATTGGCCTTCCCCAGGTAGCATCTCCTTCAGACCCTTCTCATCCCAGGGCTTTCTGCCCACTGAACCAGTATGGAGCATTTAAAATCAGAGTGGACAGAGCTGTAGACACATGGGCAAACCTTAACTTGGCTTATTCCAGACTGCCTGCCAAGTTATCACCCTTCTGTTCAGACTCAGTTACCACACTCTTTATTGCAAGATATTTTCATAACACGAGGCAGTGCCTTTGCCTCCAGCTTTATTTACTCTGGTTACATATATGATCTGCTTGCTTTCAGACACCATCACCCATCTCTGGCAGTTGGGGAGGGGTTTATGATTTCATTTCAGCAGTAGAGTCTCTCCTGGATCCCATGCTTAAATGGGAACTCTCTGGGAAGCTTCCTACAGCAGCTGCTTCCACACAGGGAAACAGGGTAACAGGAACCCTCTTACTGATCTTCATCAATGCTTGGATAGGACCTTTACTTGTTTAACTTTTCTCTATTTTCTGCCTTACTAGTTGGAAGGAATATAATGGCAGTGGTAAAGAGAATGGGTTTTGCAATTAGAGTTGGATTTTCATCCTAGTTCTGCCTCTATTAGCTATACATCTTGGGCGAATTACTTCTTTGAGCCTTGACTTTCTCACTTGTAAACTAGAACTACTAATATGCTCTCCCTCGTAGGGTTGTGAGGATTGAGGTAATGCTGTGAAGAGTTTAGAATAAACCTTGCAAATAATATATGCCCTCAACCAATGTTAGCTATCATAATTCACTATTATTTAGTGTATCCACTGCTCACACTGAGGATGGAGTGGGTAGTGAGAGGCTGTAGGTAAGTTTTGGTCATTGTCATTGACATTTTGATGTAAGGAGAAAGAAATTCAGCTTTACTGAATGCTGACCTGAAAGCTTTACTTACCTGAATCCATTCAATGTTTAGAAGGACAACAACCTAACAGATAAAGCTCAGGGGATTAAGGAATTTGCTTGACATCAAACAGCCAGGGTGGGGAGCATGTCTTCCTGACACACGTTCTTTCCCTGTTCCCCACAGAATGCTCTGGGGCCCATGGGGCACACGGCCCCCTTTTGTTTGGTCCTTCTCATTGATGAATATCCATGCATTTACCTTGACATCCTTCTTCATGCTTAGAACTAGAATTGCTGTGTATATTTAGTTCTTACTTCTCTCCCACTTCCTTAACTGGCCCCAAGATGTTCTGTGAGTCCTGCTCCAACTTCTCTTTTCCACTCAGCTCACGTCAGTCTGGTTTCCTGGCAAACTCTTTTCTGTTTCTCTGGGTCTATAACCCTCATCTGTTCTGTACCCAACCATTTCATTTTCACAGCCTCAGCTTACCCTGTGCCTGGGATTGTCTGTGCTAGTATCAGCAGGATTGGTATCAGTAGCCCAGACCAGGCTGGCTCAGTGACACACAAGGGGTGAGGTGGGAAGGGTGGGAGGGATAGTGGGAGGTGTGGGGGTGCAGAAGGTGACTGGGCTAGGGGTGGGGAGGCCAGGAGGGGATCAGGGGGCTGATAGTCAGGAAAATGGCTGCCCTCTCAGCTGAGGACAGACAGTGTGCCTGGGGATGCTGCTGTGGCAACTGAGAAGTTAGGAGTACTCTGCCAGCTCTCCTGGCAGATCTCAGGGGAACCAAAGATTTCAAGGTCTTGAACTTGGAGGAGTCAGGGTAAGGCAGTCTGAATGCTACGTTTTAAGCTGATACCCTATCAGGAGGAGTTCAGTTCCAAAAGGATCCAAAAATGGAGTGGGATTAGGGATTTATGGACAGGCCTGGTTTCAGACAGTCTATTTGTAATAATAAACCATCAGATGGTCCCAGAAATTCCATTATATTGGCACCCAGATTGGACGTCCCAGGCTGCCTCTCCTACTCAGAAGTTGTACCAAAAATTCTTTGGCAGACACTGGCTTCTAACTTTTAGTTCTGAAAATGCAGCCACCATACCTAACCCATATTCCATAATCTAAAATATTTGGAGGAATGGTTGTAGGCTATCGTTGGCTTCCATTTTTTTCTGACTTCCTATAATAAATCTTTTTGCCTAGCATGTTTTTTTTCAAATTAAAAAAGTGTTAACTATACAAGTGCAAACTATAAGTAAATAAATATATTCTTTGCAAAAAAATTTAAATGAGTAGCAAGTGAAAAGTAAAAATCTTGCTCACAGCCCCTACTTAACCCCACTTCCTTCTGTAAATTATCCTATTTAGTCAGTGCCGTCAGTTTCTGCTCTAAGTTGTTCTATGCACTTGGGAAGATGCAGTAGCATCCCGAATTAGGGGCTGGTGGACAGGAAGAGCTGACTGCCCTGGCTGGAGTAGCATTTTATCACTGATGTTCTTCGTTTCCATTGTTCATGGTGATAATAAGAAGCAGATTAAGTAGATTTTATTGTCATTTATTATTGCTTTCAAGTTATTCCTTAAAATTATTGTTTTAAATTATCCTCAGTTGCTATATCCTCTTACTGCCTGCACTCAGGACAGACAGCTCCCCCTGCTTTGCCCTATGGTGCTATGCCTCTGTGTACATGTGCAATATGTACACTCATGTATTTTTTTAATGGGATAATCTATATACATTGTTCAGCAATTTGCTTTTTCTCCCTCACCTTCCTTTAGCAATATGTCCCTGGGATCTTTCCTTGATAGCACATAGAGTTAGTATAATTCTACCACCTTTTTATTAATGGCTACGTAATATTCCATAGTATGGCTGTACCATTCTCCCATTTATAGATATTAGGTCCTCCAATATTGTGCCACATCAAACACCACAGCATCATTTATTTCCAGTGGCATGAAATTGGAAGTAATCTACTGTCTAATGTTCTTAGATAACATCTTACATCTCTATATATGATACATGACAGTAATACTCATTTATCAAATGTTTAGTCTGTACAAAGATCTGTCCTAAGCACTTTGCATGTAGTAACTCACTCAATTCTCAGAACGACCCTATGAAATAGGGAGTACATATTATCATCCCCATTTCACTGGAGAGGCACTAAGGTAATTTTACCCAAAACCCACTCTCATAACTAATAAATGGCCAAGCTGGGATTTGAAAATAGCACTCTGACTCCAGGATCTGCACTACTGTCCCCATGGTGCTGGACAAGCCTCCCGTGCATTTGTATAAGCTCTTCTCCAGGTTAGATATCTGGAAAAGAAAAATTTTGATACATACTTCCAAGTTGCCCTGTTAAAATGGCAGTACGAAATGATACTCCCATGGAGTCTGAGAGGGACATTTTCCCTAAAACCTTGCTAGTGCTGGATTTCATCGAGTTTACTCACTTTTGACAACCTGGAGGGTAAAAAGAAAATGTCTTGAATTTGCTTCCTCATTGGAAAACTAGTTTGGCTAGCATGGTACATAATTCTAGGTCAAAATTATTTTCTTTCAAAGTTTGAAGTGATTGCTTCATTGCTGTCCAGCATTCAGAGTGACCTTTCAGAAGTCTGACAGCCAATTCATTTTCGTTCCTTGTAGGTAACCTGTTTTTCTTCTC
Organism: Ailuropoda melanoleuca; assembly: GCF_002007445.2. Taxonomy (NCBI): domain Eukaryota; kingdom Metazoa; phylum Chordata; class Mammalia; order Carnivora; family Ursidae; genus Ailuropoda; species Ailuropoda melanoleuca. The sequence continues at coordinate 43,822,592 of NC_048225.1, forward strand.
TGAATACTTTTAGAGTTTTTTCTTTGTCCTTTTGGCTCTGAAACATCCCAATATTTGTCTAACTATGCATCTTTGAAAATGTTCCTTGCCTGCCGCTTAGGAGGCCCTATAAAGTTTTGAAGCTTCCTTTGGGTTGGGGAAGTTTCCTTTTATTATTTCTCTGTGGATCTCTTCCCCACCAATTCTCAGTTCTTTTCTGGCATTTCTTTTGAATGAAACGAGGCACTTCTGAATTGATCCTTTGTGTCTCTATTATTCTGCTCAGGTTGTCATAACCAAATACCATATACTAGGTGGCTTACACAACAGAAATTTATTTTCTCACAGTTTTGGAGGCTAAGATCAAGGTGCTAGCCAATTCAGGTTCCAGTAAGGGCTCTCTTCCTGGCTTGCAGGCAACTGCCTTCTAGCCATGTCCTTGTTGTGTCCTCCACATGGCACAGAGACACCTGTGGTGTCTCTTTCTCTTTGTATAAGGGCACCAGCCCTATTGAATTATTGAATTGACCTCATTTAGCCTTTATCACTTCCTCACAGGGCCTACCTCCAGATACACTCCGATCGAGTTTAGGGCTTCAATATATGAATTTGAGGGGAACACAATTCAGTCCCTAGGAGTCTCTCAATTTTTCTCTCAAATTTTCCATTCCTGATCATTTCTGTATGTTCAGGGACATCTCCTCACACTTAGCTACTGGATAACATCTCCAGTTTTTGCCATATCCATTTTATCATTCATGCCATCTACTGTTTTTTTAATTTTACTATCATAATTTTTAATTCTCTGTTTGTTTGTTCCTTTTTCATAGCAGCCTGCTACAACATCCTCACGGATCTTTTAAAGGATGATGCTATTTAGAATTTTTTAAATGTTCTTCTCTGGGATCAGTTTTCAATTTGTTTATATAAATACTTTTTAAAGATTTTATTTATTTATTTGACAGATTTTATTTATTTATTTGACAGATTTTATTTATTTATTTGACAGAGAGAGAGACAGCCAGCGAGAGAGGGAGCACAAGCAGGGGGAGTGGGAGAGGAAGAAGCAGGCTTCCAGCAGAGGAGCCTGATGTGGGGCTCGATCCCATAACGCCAGGATCACGCCCTGAGCCGAAGGCAGACGCTTAACAACTGAGCCACCCAGGCACCCCGTTTATATATTTTTTAAAAATCTTATTTATTTATCTGAGAGAGAGAGATAGCACGAGAGAGAATGAAAGAGAGAGAGCACAAGCAGAGTAGAGGGGCAGAGGGAGTGGGAGAAACAGACTCTTGGCTCAGTAGGGAAGCCTGATATGGGACTTGATCCCAGGACCCTGAGATCATGACCTGAGAGGAAGGCAGACGCTTAACTGACTGAGCCACCCAGGCGCCCCTCAGTTTATCTTAATCCTTTTCTTTAGAGCTGTTTGAATTTCTTCAACTATCAGGTGATCCTTGGTTTTTCATCATATGTATGTTTGAAGAATGGATTAATTAGCAGGTATTTTGTTTAAGTTTTCACTTCAGTTTTGAGCTGTCCGTTTCCCCTCTAGTCTCCTTTGGTGAATGGAGGGTTACTAGGGACTCTGTGGGTAGGTCATTTTGACTGCAGACTTCCCAGTAAGGTGCTTGGAGCAGACAGAGAGGCAGGCTTGGGGACCACCCTCCTCCCCTCTTGGTCCTTTGCTCATCCCCAGATAAGCTCATCCTCCCAAAATAAGGAGGCCTTTACTTCAATGAAGCCACAGTTGACAGGCTGGACAGAAACGGCTTTGCCATTTTCCTCTGCGTCTGTGGAAGCTGGATAGGGTTACTTCCAGCCCTGCTTTTCTCACAGACCCTTACACACCAGCAGGCACCCTCCCCAGATAGGGGACTTCCCTTCTTAGAGTGAAGCTTTGTGTTTTATCCCACCCTCCTGACCCCTACCCCCTACCTATAGCTCCCTGAAGTGGAGGGAAGAGGAGAGAGGTCTGCTGTTCACAGGGCAGATGGCAGTTTAAAGATGAATAACCCTGATGAGTGCTTCCCAACCCCTCTTTCTATTTGCTTCCTCTGAGCTAGGAAATTCTCTGCCCCTAACTTCAAAGAAATTGACCTTAAGAGTGTTTTGGAGTATGTTAATACTCATCCTGAGTTGTTTATCAGTGTGATCCTAACTGCTTTCTATCCACATTTTTATCATAATTTCTGCCTCCTCTCTTGTTTGCTGGTGCTGGTAGAGACTTAATGATTTTAGAAGCTATCTTCTCTGTCCTTTAAGGGATTTATGGTGGTAGGGCTGGTCTATGTTCATGCTTAGTTCTCCATTTTGATTTGAGTCCTCCCGTTCCATGTGATCTCTCCTCTTGATAATGAAATTGCTGCCAACAAATTGTGCTGTTGGAATACAGCTGTTTGTTCATTAAAATAATTTCATTTAATAAAAAGCGCCAGACACTTATGTGTAGTATTGCTTTGAAGCCTCACAACAATCCTGTGACATAGGCATCAGAATCCACATTTGGTTGACGAGGGAGCTGAAATTCAGGAAGGTTAACTGAATTAATTGAGGGGAGGCAGCTAATAAGAAATAGACCTAAATCTGACTCCAAGCTCACTTTATCCTGCTACATACTATTTAAATGTCTCTGCTATATTCGTTTTCTCTAGTTGTCAGTATGTTTTTCTTTACTTCCCCCATTAATCTATACATGCCTTGAGAGTGAGGGTCCTGGCTATAGTTCATTATTTCTATTGAGAGACGCCTGACTTCCTGTTTTACAAGCAGCAGTTTAAATTTTGTAAACCAACTCAATAAACAGCATACTGCACCTGTACATTATAGGGGCAGAAATGCTTTATTTGAGGTCTTTAAATGTTTTCTTATGTCCACAGAATTAAAGACTTGGTGGCAAGTTGAAATTAAAACTAGAGGAAAGGTCAAAGTTCAGCTCTCGTTGGAGGTGTTATGGCAACTCTCTGAGTAATAAGTCTGCATAAACAGAAGAGAGCACAATGGGAAATACCCATTGATCTCTAGTACTAGCTTTAGCTAATCGTTTTTCTATTTCTTCAATAGAGCAGTATGTTGAGATGATGAGAATTATATTCTTTCATGTATTACATTACAGTCACTGTCATATCATTCTCTGGAAGTCTGCCTCAGGAGTAACAAACTTTCTGAAGGGGACAGAATCATGCTTTGATATTCCTAAGGATGGTGTCACTTGGGTTGATTCCTTCTGATCCCATTTGGTTCATCTATTCATCTATTCATTGAGTACCTATGACTTTGGATGCATAATAAAACTACCTGGGAACTTTTTCCAAATACCACAATCAGTTTTCACTTCTAGACCATTGGAGCCCAGAGTCATATATTTTTAAAGCTCCTCAAGCAATGATGATGCATACAAGTGCTGAAAAACCACTGCCCCATGATATATTACAAACTGTGTTAACTACTGGGGATAAAAATAATAAGTGTTAATATTTATTGAGTGCATATCATATGTCAGGCACTGTTCTATGTGCCTTATATGTATTAACACATTTAATCCTCATAACAATCCTGGAAGGTAGGTATTACTCCCATTTATAGATGACAAAACTGAGACACAGAGAGATTAAGTAATTTGGCCAGAGTTGTTCATTTAGGAAGTGGTGGAATCTGGTCCTGGGGTCCATGCACACTGCACTACAAACTATTAGAAGTATCATGGTCTAGTAAATAATGATAAGACAGTAGTTACCTATCAAGAACACCTTAAGTGGGAGATGAGAGAAGAAGGTAGGGGCAGGAAGGCTTCCTGTAGGAGGTGGTACCTTAATTAAGTAGCAGAAGAATGGGAACCAGCAAGAAAAGTGGAGGAAGTTTTTTAGGTTCCTGTCTCCCCTGCCTTGCTAGACATCCTGCCTCCTCACCTCCGAGGAGTTCCTTCCTCCCTCTTCCCCATGCTGAAAACACTGGAATGTCCACAATCATCCTTAACACGCCTAACATTTCAACTGGGAAGACTGAAGTCATGCATAATTACTCATGCAATTTTTCCTCCTGACAATAGGTCCTTCTGTGAGCTTCTCATTCACATATATAAAGCTCCACTCTGTTGGTTTTCTTTTTTTTAAAGTCTTTGTTATAGGAACAATTCACAAATGTGTCAAACACACATTGGATCCCCACCCCCTTCTCCTATCCCCTCACCTGATTAGGAGACTAGAAAACAAACCCGTGGCTTGCCAGGGACCTGTGCCCACTTGCCGACTCTGCCCCAATGGAAGCTAACCCTGCATTTCATTTTGCTTCTCACCATGTGTGGCTCTAAGCTGAAGTTTGAGGTTAACCTCAGGGAGGGCTTAGCCACACCTGCCACCCTTCTGCCTGGCCCCAGGGGCAGGAACAGACTTTCTGTAGAGGAAAGGGAAATGCTCCTATGCTGCTAATTAACTGTGGGAGGAAAGGAAGCTCTCTCCAGACACCAAAAATACCAAGGACCAACATTATAAAAAGCAGTCTTTGTACTAGCCAGCCCCATCATTCAGCACAGCCTAGGCTGGGGCCGGAGGGAAAAATAACTCCTCTTGCAGCCCACAGGTCCCTGCATCCCAAATGGAGGCCTCAGGAGGCCACACACACTGAGTGGATGTCCGCTGGGGGACGGGGTCTCAGGAACATGGATGGAGGCCAACTGCCCTTAAGCCACAGGAAGCAGCCTGAAGCCAGCATGCTTACGGATGACTTGGGAGTCTTTGCTAGAATAGCCACAGACCTGCTGAGTAAGTGAAGAGATGAAGAGTGCAGGTCTATTGAGGTGTGAGGCGGAACTGTAGGAGATTGCCCCAGAGGTTGGGTAATCTCACCACAGCAGGTCCCTTTCCCACCCTGTGCTTATCAAACTAGGGGCCAAGCCTCACTTTGGGTGTAGGACTATCTTAAATGTAGAGAAAGAAGCGTCACTATCCGGCCTTCCCAATTCCCTTAGGCTTGGCTGCTACAGGCCTGAACAGAGTCCACAGGATCTGGGATACTCGAGACCAGAGGGGGATCTTGGGGGAAGGGTTGAGTTGGATTTGGCCACAGGTTGGGAATTGGAGGCTTTCACAAACAGAAAGGCAGTAGGGCCATTTGGCTGGGGCTTTAAGCTCAAGTGGCTTCAGAATTTGGCTGCTGATCAGTGTAGGGGAATGAGGTGAAACCTGAGGGTGGCCCCAAGGATTGAGGACCTTAGAATCTGAAGGCTGCCAGAGCCACATTGAAGTTCTTAGAGGGCCTGTTTTCATGGTCTGTCTTACTTTACAGAGCCTGGGACAGATTCCCAAGACTCTACATTGCCAAAACCAGGAAGTCAGGGTACTGGGATTTCATACTAGGCATGTTTCCCAGTCTCTCACTCCAACATTTCTGCATCTGGGCAGACAAGGGGAAAATTCTTCCATTATAATGCCACATGTACAGGATCCTTGGCAGTGATGTGTGTGGTGGCACATCTTTCTTTTCTTCCCTCCTGTTGATACAGGCTCTCTTTATAGACTCCCCAAGTGTCAGAGCCGAAAAGATTTTAGAGACCTGTAGACCAATTCTTTTGACAGGAAAGGAGACAGAAAACTGGAGAGAAATGACGGGCACAAACGCACACGGCTGGTTAATGAAGCCAGGTCTTCTGACAACCGGTCCAGGACTTTTTCCATAGTACCACACCCTTTCTAACAAATAACATTTGTGTCTCAGGGGCTCCTGCCCATTCTATTCTGTTTCCCATTTTCCTCACTTTCATGCATAGGGCCTTAAACTGTACCTTGTATATGGTAAAATGACTTTCTGAGAAGTTTCTGCTGGTATCCTGACAAAAAAAAATGTTAGGTTAGAAAGAAAGAAGTCATGGTCAGTGAAACGCAGATGGACTAGGATGGAAGAGCAAATTCCCTGACTCCAAGGCCTTGCTGCTCCAAGTTGTCCAGGGACCAGCAGCCCAGGCATCACCTGGGAGTCCCATTCTACACTTGCATTTTCACCAGATCCCTAGATGATCCAAATACACATTAAAGTCTAGGCGGTACTACTTTTAGGTAAGGCTCTCCAAAAAGTCCTCCCCCTCCCCTTCCTGCTCAAATGCTTAACCCCCCACCCTCCCTCCTGCTCCCCTACCCCTCTGTCCTCAGTCCTAAATGCCGCTATCTTATTCTGCCTTTTCTTGAAATTTAAAGCCATGGAGGGGTGGAAGTGGTATTATATTTTAAATGGGGACCCAAAAGGGGACTTATTTTTTTAGAAAAATAAAATATAGCCAATTCGAAAGAACTTTTGCAGCTCCAATGTCATGTTGTTAATGTAGAAATATAAACATGTACTATGTTTATATTGGCTTGCTTGTAAAATCATCATCTTTGGTTATATTTAGGAACTTGATGGCTTGGAAAGTATACTGAAAAACTCTGAGAACAAAAATATTTTTCCCCTTAACTCTGGAAAAAAAAATCTCTTTAAAAAAATCCTCAAACATCTTTTCCCTACTTTCTTATTCCCATCCACCATTACGCATTTTTTCCTCTTACCTTTCTCCCAGTTCAATTCCCTCATTTCATTTACATTTTTTAAAATAGAATTTTTCTTATTACATACTTATTCCTTAGGGAAAAATTAGGGTATACAGAAGCAAAATACAACCAGAATCCCGTTGATACAGAAACAACTATAAACCTTTTATAAAAAATGATCTCAAACTTTTTTGTGTATGTATTTAACAAAAATGGGATAATTCAGAACATCATAAGTAGCATGTAGTTCCTTGCAAATGGAACTATAAATTACTAACTTCTTTACATCTGCAAACATAAAAACAAACATTTTTATTAAATTCTGCCATGTGGATTATACCATGATTGATTTAATAATATTTCTATTGCAATTAGGTAGTACAAACTTTTCACTACTAAAAATAGCACTGCACATCCTTAATGATTTTCTTACCTTAAAAATTTTTTTTCATTAAATCATTAATGTACTACTACACTTGTGAAAAACATTTAAATACAGAAAACACTAAATTTCTTTGACCATCATTCCCAGTACTGGTTCCCATCCCACCTTCCTAGAGGTAACCACTGTTACCAGATTTGTATGTATTTTTGTATATATTCTCCCAGACCATTTTTTATGCATTTAGTGCATATGTATATAGCTATAAGAAATAAATTTCTGTTTCAGGTTGTTTGTTCATTGGTGGTTATTCTTCACACCAATGGTATAAGACCTATCATTCTTCAAATTGCCTTTCTCAATCAATTTTGGAGTGCTTTCCGCATTAATACTTAAAGATCTACTTCATTTATTTTAGCTGTTGTCTAATATTTTGTGTCATGAATAGAACATGGTTTATTAGCATGTGTTGGATGAATTGACTTTTAGGCTATCTCCACTTTTTCTCTCTTACATAAAACATGCTCATACATGCTTCTTTGTGTACCCTTGGGAGTGTGTCTTTAGGGTAGATTCAGAGAGGTGGCATTGTTGAACTTAGGATCACTGACTTCCTTCTATGTATGAAGGAGAGGAAAAACTCTTTTGAAGATTCTGGAGGAAAAAATATAGTTCTTAAAAGCCTAAAAATGATTTTCCCCCCAGCTTTGTTCTTGGCTTCCAGTATTATCTTGAGGTTTCTAGCTAGGGTGGATGGACGTGACTGAACAAGGAAAAGGACATACCAGGCTTTTGGGGAAAAATAAGAAGCAGGTTTGGCTGAGTTTAATATGTTGCCTTACAGAAGGGTAGAGTGCCATGGTGCATGGCAGAAGGGGAGTCCTCTCCCACTTCTCTTGTTCCAGTTTCTCCACTCCCTCCGCAGGTCAGTGAATCCAACTGTCAACTCAACTTTCGATGGATGCATATGGGATACAGAGCATAGCATTGGTGTCATAAGGATTTCAGTAGATGACATGGTCTCTACCCTTGTGAAGGCAAACAGGCATCTATCCATGGGAAGATGCATTAACATTTACAAGCCATACACTGTACTACCAAGTAAAACTTAGTGTTAAGCAAACTGAGTACAGCCACCATTACTCCTAAGTGAACAATAAGTCCTTTGTACCTTTCACCTGGATTATTGCCCCAGGTTTTCATTTGGTCTCCTTACCTACAATCTCTCCCTTTCAACCTATCTAGCTGACTGCTGATAGGGTAATCTGAAAAAGTCGCTTTTATGGTGTCTGTGATCTTACTCACTCCCTACTCCTCTTATTGTCTGGTAAGCTTCCCTTCATCCTTTATGACTCAGCTCAATAATGTTATTGTAGTAGGGGTGACTGGGTGATTCAGTTGGCTGAGTGTCCAGAGTCTTGATCTTGGCTCAGGTCATGATCTCAGGGTTGTGAGATCGAGCCCCATGTTGGGCTCTGCACTCTGCACAGAGTCTGCTTGAGATTCTCCCTCTGCCCCTCCCCCCTGCTCACATTCTCGCTCTCTCTAAATAAATAGATAAAATCTTTAAAAAAACCCACAATGTTACGGTGGTAATCATTTGCAATATGGAAGTGCAATATGGTGGTAATCACTTGCAATATCAAATTAACACATGGTATATCTTAAACTCACAGAATGCTATATGTCAATTACAAATCAATAAAGTTGGTGGAAAAAGACGTTTCGTTCAATACGTATTACATAACATGTATTAAGTACATACCATGTGCATATCACCTCTACTAAAAATTTCCCCTGACTCTAGGTTCTGTGAATAACTCCCTCCCTGCTTCTTCTCTTGTAGTAGATCCTACTTTATTGTCATTACTTTTTATGTATGTACATATGTATTCTTTTCATTCCTGTTTATTTTACTTAAAAAATTTTAAATTGGGGTATAGTTGACACACAATGTTATATTGGTTTCAAGTGTACAACATAGTGACTACTTATTTATTTTCCTGGCCTATGTCTACCCCAAACTGTGAGTTCTTAAAATATAGGGTTGCTATCTTATCCACCTCTGAACACCCAGTACCTAATATGAGGCTGGGCACATGGCTGATGCTTAATAAACATTCATTCAACAAAAATAATGAATAAATGAGCTTCCCAGAAATACATACACTGGTGCTTAAAGTACTTTTAAGATCTGCAGATCTTTTGCTAAGAACTTTTGCTAAGAGAGAGAAGAAACCAGGTTAGGTAGCAAGGGCAGAGATAGTCTTTGAAGTGACTTGTCCTAGACCCTGAAAGTAGTAGAGGAGCTGGTACTTGCCCTGGTCTAAGTCTTTTCATTTTATATTTCAAACGCACCATTTGTATCACTGTTGCAATATAAGGGGTGCTAAAGACGTGTTTATTTAAAAAAAGAAAGGAAAGCTTTTAAAAAGATGCCAACATTCCCTAATTTGGAATTGGACTTTTTAAAGCTCCCATCTAATGTTGCCCCTTGCCTAAAGCCCTTCCATGACTTCTCATTGCTCCTGGGTTAAAGTTCAAAAATTTTAACTTGTCTTGCGAGGCTCCACATGACTTGGAGATTGCCTATTTCTCCAGCATCCATTCACATCGTCTTCCTGGAGCTCCTTACAGTCCAGCCACAGAAGTCATTTCTTTGATCCTCAAGGTCACTGAGCTTCTTCATTGGCGATGCTCCTTATCCCTGGAACGCCCTCTGCTACAACCCACACCTACACCCCCTGCTTTGATGAACTGTCACTCATCCTTCAGGTCTCAGCTTAGCTGTCACTGGCTAGGGAGGCCTGCCCTCAGCCACACAGGAGGCTAGCTCACCCTATGGTATGCCTACAGAGCATTGTCCTTTCCCTTTATAACACTTAACGATTATTGTAACTTGATCATCAAGTGTGTAATCACTGAACGTTTGTTTTTTCACCCCCCACCATCCTGATCCATGAGGGCAGGATCTGCATCTGTTCTGTTCACTACTTTATTGAAAGGGCTTTACATACATTACTTCATCTAGTTTCACAATCCTGTGAGGTAGACATCCTCATTCCTTATTTGACAGGGGAGAAAACTGAAGGCTCAGAGAGACGTGTGGTCGAGTCAAGATTTGAGCACAGTTCCATCTGCATTATTGAAGGGTTAAAAGGGCTAGAAGTTCATTTATTCGGGATTTGGATTTTCAAGACTAGTACTTAATAGGATAATAATTCTGGGCATGCCTCTTCAACTGTATAATAGAGATAATATTACTTACCTTACCTACCTCACAATTTTCCTTAGGATCAAATAAAATAATATATATGACATGCTTGGTAGCCATAACGCAGCCTGCAAATATAAGTGAAATAAGTAGTATTTTTCATCAGACTCAAGTCTGTAACGGCTGCTGCTTATCTGGTCTCCCCGCTCTGGGCATCAGTTTCTTCAGCAAAATTGTCAGTTTGAAGACACTGAGTCCAGATGTCCCTGTATATTATCTAGAGCCGGTTGTTAGCCCAGACTTCTGCTGACAGCTAAAAGATTAGTTGAGAATGACAGCATTCATCTCACAGGATGAGAACTACACATCCAGCTTTTACATGAATAAAAATAAAGCAATAAATAAAATGTAGTGCATGTCTAGAATTTAGCCTCCGGTATTGATCTCCAAGAACAGATTCAATGGTTAGGGAAGTGCGGTTAATGATTCGCACGAGCGGTTAAGAGCTTAAACTTTGGAGTCAAGAGAGACCTCAGTTCAATTCCCTCAGCTCCACATTTACCAACAAGGAGGCCTTGGGCAGGTGACTTAACTCCTCTAAGCTTCACTTCTACATCTTTAAAATGTACCCACACCTCAGCCTGTTGTTAGGATTAAAACAAATAATGTAAGTAAGCGCCTGGGACATAGGAAACGCTGTATAAATGTGGAGAGTTGTTATTGCCATGTCAGTCTTTCTTTCCTGGCTTGCTGATCCCTCCACACCTATTTGTTCCATGTTGCTTCCATTCCAACTGGAATGATGACTTTCAGGTGTCAGAGTCTTAAATACTCTGGCCAAGAACTCTGTTTCTCAATCTGCAACTGCTCCAAGTGCGGCCAACCTTGTATAAAGGGGAGAGGTTTCCTCTCATGGGTTGTGCACAATGAGTCCCCCCAGCCTCTTGTGAGTCTGGGGAAGCGTCGGCATTTGGGCAGAGCAGCGAGTTCTTCCACCCGTATTTGAACTAGTTTTGAGTGTCACACTAAGGATGGGAAGACTTTATTCTCTTTGGCTTTGGAAAGCCAAAGGATGTGCAATTTGGACCTGCAATAAAAAAAGGGGGGGGGTCATTGTTTAGTCACTCTATGGCTACTATCACATAGGCACATTAAGATGATTTGATTCATTATTAATTTTAAAATGGGAGCCTTTCTGTAATTCTTAATTAGGAGTCGTAAATTTTAGTGATAGCATTGTATTCTGGTTCGTGTGTGTGTTTTCATTTAAAATGTATTTATTGAGAACTACTATGTTCTATTCCCTGGGGAGGAACACAAAGATGAATAAGTTCTCTTTCCCTCATAAGAACTGAAATCCTATGTAGAAGATAGAAAAGGACACAAACAAAGGGAGGGAGTGAACACGTGGGCAAGGAAGGATGTTCTGAGAGCAGTCCCCTCTATTCCGGATCAAGATTCGAGTGTTTGGGGTGGTGGTTGGGGGGTATAGAGAAATAGACCCTCAATTGGGCCCAAATCCTGGCACTTGTACTTATTAGTTAAATTAACCTGAGCAAGCCATTTATTCTCTCTGAACCAGTTTTTTCACGTAAAGAGAAAATGCTTACCTCAAAAGATTGCTGTGAGGATTAACTGAGATAAGGTACGTGTTAGGCATGATGCCGGACTAACTCTAGCTAACAAATATTAGCCACTATAAATATAAATATAAATATGAGATTAATACCAAGACATAGATAGTATTTAAAAATCTTGTCAGCAGATAGAGTCAGAGGGGCAGGCTTGATGAAAGAGATCTTAACTCTCATTTCAGCAGCATGGTGCAGACATAGAGCACTTCTCAGATAAGCAAATGTGAAATCCTCCTTGCTAAATATTTGCCACTCTTCTGACACAGAGGATGACATCCTGTGGTCACTCCCCTCCCCTAGTGAGATATTAGGTGGTGGTTTCATGCTCACCCCACCCAAAATGGTGGATTATCTGCCGGTAACAGAGAAACAGGAAGATCAGTGGTTTTAAATGAGCAGAGACTGGGTGTTTTACAGTAAGTAACTCTTCCATTTCTATCAGTTCCTCAACCAAATGCTGAACAAATTATGATATAAAATGATAAGGAAGCCAAGACACAGCTTTCGGAAAAGCTGAAAGCCTCTTTGATGTTGGAAGCACATCCCGGCATCCATACTGTGCTGAATAAGGTGATGGCTGAAGACGACTTTATGGACAGGATAATTGTTCCAGCAGACAGATGGAAAGAGGAAGGGAGCCTGGCACTGTACCTACAAGTGCAAGTGCCCCTTCCTTGCTGAAGCTGCTGTTCTGCACTCCAGAATCTCTCATTTGGTTTGCCCAAGTTAAACAAGTGATCCAGATTTGAATAAACAGTCACTGTTTGGATGCTAACTCAGCTCATTTATTATAAAACTCCTTGATTTATAGGAAATAGGTGGTTTCTAGGAGGAGAAAATGAGACAGTCTGTGATATAATGGTTATTATTAATCAGAAATGCCACTATGGGCTTTGCTCTGTTTCTAAAAGCATTATTCGCATAAGGAAATTGTAACACCCAAAGGTTTATTGGCATTAATGCGGCTGTATCTATGTGTATTATGATGATAATCATAATAGTGGGTACCATTTTTAAGCTTCCAGCTTAGGTCATTGGAAAGGAGAATTCAAACCAGCTTCATGCAGAGTTTGAGCTGGGCTTCAGTTCAAACCGTATGATCCTTGAAGAGCCTCTCATATTCAGTCTCTAGGCTACAAATTTCAAAAAGGGAAGAGGTCTTTCCTATCTTCTTTAGGACTGTATTATACCCAGAGTCTAGCAGAACGTCCAGTACACGATGGGTGTTACATCAATATTTGTTGAAATATTTAATTCAACCTTCATTATCTCTTTTAATACAACAACCCTAACAGCTCAATATTATTAGTTTTATTTTGCGAATAATAAAGCTGTTCTGCTTGTTTCAAAGCTATCTACAGAGTTATGCATGTGATGGGGTGTTGCAGGAATGGGAAAAATTTGCTCTATAGTCACATGATCTCCGAGTTTAACATGGGAGAATCAAGGAGAATAATATTGTTTATGTAAAGATGTTTTTAATGCTTTTGCAGAGTGGGAAGAAGTAGCTCTGTTAGCCATTTGACTAGAGAAGGAGCTTGAAACCATATTCATGGGAATAGGTGGAAACAAGTGGAGATGTTTGGTCTGGAGAAGAGAATGCCTCAGGGACACAGTAACCATGCTTTCACACCCAGGGCTGACTCAGAGCAGAAGAGACTATCTCGACTATATAGGTCTAAAGGCCAGAACACAGTACAAGCTTTGGGAAATCAATTCTGGTTTGACATAGGGGAGAACACTCTAACTCCTCCTGCTATTTAGAAATAGATTAGATCACCTTGGAGGTAGTAAACAATGTCGGGAGTGGGACCACATGATCACTTGACAGGCGTATTGAAAATGGAATTTAAACAATGGCTAAGGGGAGAAAGGCACTAGGCTAAAGGAATATTTCCTTTTTGTCTCCTAGAATCTATGATTCTATAACCCTGTACTTGAAATTTATAAAGATGGTATCCAGACAGGAATATACTTAAAAGGAAACCAGGTAATAGCTTAGCTTGGATTCCATTAGCCTGTGAGATTCCCTAAAGTAGGATATCTGTCTATGTGATACAGCATTGTGTTCCCAGCACCAGCACTGTGTCTGCATTGACTTCCCAAGAAGTTATGGAGTAAGATAGGAATAAAAGCTGAATCAGATCAACTTTCCTATCCCCCTTTCCTATATAGATTATAAATTTGGTCTAGAGGGAAACATTTCCACTTATTTGTGTTGGAAATATCATACTCACATAGAATTTCTTCCTCGGGAGAGGTGCCTAGATGTGTGTATTTGCTGTTGGTCTCATGAGCTCAGAAGCTATTTGTGAGTAGACCATGCAGAAGCCAGCTTGTGGAATGCTGGAATCAGAGGACTGGCAGGGGCCTGAGCAATGCCCTACTCTATCTACAGTTGAGAATACGCAGGAGTAATGGGGCCAAAAATTAACAGGCTGAAAACCATAATCCAAAATGAGTAGCCACCCCTGGAGGTGACAGTGGAAAAACCCCATAGGGAGACAATGATTTCATCTAGCATCGCGTTGATAAATCAGGGTCTCACTGCAATACATACAGTTGACCCTTAAACAACACAGGTTTGAGCCGCCTGGGTCCACTTACATGCAATTTTACTTTCAATTCATGCAGTACAGTACTGTAAATGTATTTTCTCTTCTTCATGATTTTCTTAATAACATTTTCTTTTCTCTAGTTCACTTCATTGTAAGAATACAGTTAAAACACATATAACATACAAAATGATTGTTTATCTTATCAGCAAGGCTTCTAGGCTACTAGTAGTTAAGTTTGGGAGGACTCAAAAGTTATATACAAGTTTTCAACTGTGTGGGAAGTTCGCCCTAACCCTTGCGTTGTTCAAGGGTCAACTGTATAGTGAATGAATGAACAAATGGTGACCAGGAGAAGGGCTGAATTTGGGACCAGAAAGCCTGGATTCTCCTCTGGATCTGCTGTTACTGACTGCCTGTGTGACCCTTACATGTTCCTTATCCTCTTTGTAGAGGGGGCTATCAGACACTCAAACAACTGTCCTATTTGGGGGATACCAGTTAGGGAGGTGGGAGGGCATGGCTGTCTCGACTAGTCGGTAGCAGTGGAAATGGAGAGAAGCAGATGACTTTGAGGGCCATTTAAAGCAGTAGTGAGTAGGTCTGCATGTACAATTGGACGTGGGATGTGAGTGGGGGGGGAAGTGGTCAAGGATGACTCCTAGATTCCTAACCTAGGTCACTGGGTAGATGGCAGCGATGTTTGCTGAAATAGGAACAAGAAAGCAGGAGTGGGTTTGAGAGGAAGCAGAGGAACCACACCATGTGCTCCCAGAAGCCCACACACTCAGAAAGATCCTGGCCCTTTGGTTCCTCCCTTACGTCCTCGTGTGAGAAAAGACCCGCTGCATGAGAGGGTGGGCAGACCAGGCAGCCTCCGATGAGACAGAGGCCCCTGGTTATGCTTCCTGATGTGAGAATGCTTCAGGGCCTGGTGTAACTCAGCCTTAAATCCCTACATTCATCTTTTCTTATTGCTAAGACAGCTCCAGAAGGCAAATATGGAGATCTGGGACCCACAAACCTAAAATTACAATGAAAAGAAGAGAACCAGGGGACTCTTCAAGATTAGGAGCTGGTTTTCTGCCAGAACTTTGCTTTATTTAATACACTCGCCCACACTCTCCTTGGTTTCCAAAGACCAACTGCAGCTTTGACCCCTGCAGCCTATGTCAGTGCCTCCAGGCCTCGGTTCTGAATAAATGAAACTAGCAGGATTAAAAAAAAAAAAAAATGGAGCTCCCTGCGGCCTGGCAGCGTCAGGATGGGGATCGATGTGTAATGGAGAGAACAGAGCTCCCCTGGCACTGAGCTTCCACTGACCTCAGCCCCTTCTAAGTACTGCAGGCCTGGGGACACTGAGCTGACCCCCTTAAAGGCATGTTGCAGTATAGAGAATAACTGACATCCCATAGCATCTCCTGAATATTGCTGGGTGGAGAAAACCTGTTTTTATGTACAGCAGAAAGGGAAACGAAAGAAGCAAAAGCTGAGGAGAGCAAAGGTGAAAATATGAGAAATTACGGCAGTCATTTTAAAAAAGAATAATTTTATGTCTTTGTTTCTAATTACAAAAGCAATATATGTTCGTGGTAGAAAATTTAAGAACTACAGAAAAGTAAAATAAAATCCTCAGCTGTAATGCTGCTAACTGCTCTTGCCATTTGATAAATATTTACTGAATGCTGACTAGCTGAGGCACGATTTAAGGCCCACAACAACCTTGAGACTTAGGCAATATTATCACTCCCTTTTAATCCATGAGGGAACTGAGATTCAGAGGTTGAGATTTGCCTGAAGACACATAGCTGGCAAGTGGTAGAGCCTGGATGGAACCTGGCTCCGTATCCCAGTTTTTTCACAATACTTTGTCTTGATCCGTGGAAAATACCAGAGGTGATGCCAATGGTCAAATAATCCCAATTTTCAGATGGGAAATACTCCACAGCAAAAAGATACTGCATGATATGAAAAATGTGTCTTGCCTTTCCTTAGCTGCACTAAGGCGTTTGGTCCTTCTGAGGAAGCTAAGGCCACGCTGGGGTGAGGCCCTCACTTCATCCGGACTAGCACTGTGCCAAGCAGCAGCCCCACTCAGCAGTCACCAGCCCTTCTCGGAGCTTGCCTGCATCTACTTGGCCCTCAGCCTGCTCCACGATGAGGTGACAGTCATGTAGGATAAGATCAATGCCCTCATAGCAAGGAGGACATTAGGAGAAGGAATGGAAAAATGAGGGTGGGGAAATCAGAGCGGGAGACAACCATGAAAGACTATGGACTCCAGGAAACAAACTGAGGGTTTTAGAGGTGAGGGGGTTGGGGGGATGGGGTAGCCTGGTGATAGGTATTAAGGAGGGCATGTATTGCAATGGGCACTGGGTGTTATACGGAAACAATGAATCATGGAACACTACATCAAAAACTAATGAAGTACTGTATGGTGACTAACATAACATAATAAAAAAAAACTTTTTCAAAAAAAAAAAGAAAATGATACTGAATGTTTAATAAATGTTTAGAAACTTCTTCTCTCAAAAAAAAAAAAAAAAAAAAAGATCAATGCCCTCATTAAACCAGCGGGTGTAAATGTTGAACATCTCGGGGCAGGCTTGTTTGCAAAGGCCCCAGCCAATGTCAACATCGGGAGCCCCATCTGCAATACAGGGGCCGGTGGACCTGCCCCAGCAGCTGGTGCTGCCCCCCACAGCACGGCTGCCTCAGCCGAGGAGAAGGAAGTGGAAGCAAAGAAGAATCAGAAGGGTCTGATGATGACATGAGCTTTGGTCTTTCTGCCTAAACCTCTTCTGTACCCTGTTCAATCAAAAGCTGAACTCTGAAAAAAAAAAAAATGTGTCTTGTCTTTCAAGTCTTGTCACACTTCCTGCAATTTTGTAAACTCATCCATTGCAAAAATGATGTTTTGATTCTTTGCCCTCTCTGACAACCAGAACAGAAAGTGACTCTCCTTCCATTGCTTGGCCTGAGGCTTCCTTCTGCTTCTGCTCAAGGCAGGTTGTGGTTAGCACTCACTGCCTAACCTCTTCCTCCTATAAGTCCCTTTTTGAAGTAGAACCTTTTTTTTTAGACCACTTTGACACCATGGACATTCTGTAATCCTAAATATCAAGCCAATCGCTTAAAAAAAATGAACAAATAATGTGTGTCACAACCTTACCCCATTTCTAAGCTTCATCTCTGACTCCCCAGTCCTGAGTCCCCAATCTGACTCTCACTTCATCCAGATATTAGAATGAGTTTCTACTGCACAGAGTACTTAATGATTTTTAAGTTGAAAGTTTAATGCTTTATTCTTCATAGAACTGAATCAAGTATGAATGTCAAAATAGCACTAGCATCAAAATGACCATAACAAAACACTGTATTCCCAGTACTCAGTCCTGACTACCCAGCTTTGTCCCCAGTCAGTCATGTGCTGTCAAGTTTAGACACTTCTTATACAACCCCCACTATTAACTGGCCCCCTGTCTCTTCTGGAGAACTCCCCAGTGGTTCTTAATCTAGAGCTTCGGAACCAAGCTGCCCCAATTCAAATCCCACCATTACCACTCCCTGTGTGACCTTGGGCAAGCTATTTAATTTCCCTGTGCCTCAGTTTCCTTGTCTGTTAAGTGGGGAAAAGAATGATACCTATTTTATAAGCTTGTTGTGAGATCAAATACTTGTAAGGCTAATGCTTGCAAAGGTCTTAGGACATGGCCTGGCATATTGTAAGCATATGGTAAATGTAACCTATTAAGACAAATGGAGTTGTCTGCCCATCTTGTCACCCCAAGGGTCAGTAGTCAGGATCTATTTCTTAAAAACAATTTAAAATTTTAGTGGTTTTCCTGTTGTATTTATTGGCATTGCTGGGTAATTTTTTAAAAAATTGCACATGCACAGTAGTTTGCCTACAATTATATATTTGTGGGCTTGCCTAGAAATCTTAATAACCATTTATAACACTCTGTGTGTGTGTATATATATATATGTCTATTTACATGCATACACACACATTCTTTTTACAATAGGTTTTTGGACAATAGCTTCTATGTAATATACCCAGTTTATTGTATAAATTTATTTTTCTTGAATAGATTTTTCACTTCCAAAGGTTGGCTGGTAAAGCACTGTCACAACTCAACATGGCCTTGAACAGCGTGCCAAAGATTTTGTATTTTATTCCCTGTATGATGAATAGCCACCCAAGGCTTCAGAGGAGGACAGTGTCACAGTCTAACATGATTTAGGGAGCAGTGCAAAGGCTGCTCTGATTAGGAGATCAGTTAAGAGGCTGATTGAGAGCCTCAATTGAGGTGGCAGATGAGAGGAGATACATGTAAGGATAATTTGGGGTAGAAGGAAGAGGACTCAAGAATGAAGTGGTGAGAGAAATACAGGAGATAGTTCTAAGGATTTTTATTTTGGGTGAATGGGAGAATGGTAAAACCCTTAAGAAAGGCAGAAGGGATGCAAAATTTTCTAGGAGATAGAGATGGGCTGTGAAAAGTCAGAATATAAGGCAAGCCTCTTCCTCAACTAAAAAAAAATTATGTGCACCCATTCATTTTGACATCTGAATCTGAAACAAACAAAAACTGAAGGACAGTGGAAGAAGGAGGAGGAGGAGGGGAGGATGGTGAGGAGGAGGAGAAGAAGAAGAGGGAGAAGGAGGAAAAAATGAAGAACATTATAGGGTAGATAATGGTTTTCACTAATGATCCACTTGACAGTGATAATCAAGCACATTAAATTTTATATTTCAGGGAGTGCTAGGCAGATGCTAAGTTTGTAACAACACACTCTTTCATTTCTGCAGATGTTGGAGATTTCCTCTCCCAATAGAACAGGCAGAAACTTGTTTGGAAAGACCCATACAAGGCTACAAGCACCCCAACTACATCCTTTCCAAGATGCTAATGCTTTCTACTTTCATCCAAGACTCCCAAAGCCTGTGTGTTCAGTGGGCAAAGAATGATACGGAGGTGCTGCTCTCGTCTGAGACCATATGGGCAGCCAACCATGCAGAAGGGAATGGCAGAGGCCTCCAGTCCAAAAATGGTGTACTCTACATAAAACCATATTCCCTTCCCATATCCCTCCCAAATACTCAAGCTGGCATAGGGAGTTTTTGACAATGAGAATGAAGCTTTCCTATGTTGTATCCATGAGTTTTGTTACCATATTTTCTAAGTCAGAACTCCAGATGCATGACAAATACAGTTGTACAAATGGCAAGTAAAGGACAGGATATTTTAAAGACTATCTGGAAAATCTAGTATATGTGGTTGCCATGGTAAAAACACATCATTTAAAAGACTGATTCTACAAATATCTATTTGATACCTACAAGGTGCCAGGCATGGTTCTAGGTGCTGGCGATAGAATAGTGAGCAAGATATACAACATGTTATATAATGGGAATGGGCAGTGTGTTGGGATTCAGGATGGTCTATTAAGTTAAAGATAAGATCCAGAAAGAACACGACCAGGTATGTATTTATACTGCAGATTTTTAACTTCTACTTGAATCTCAAAAATTCAAAAGGACTGACTAATCAGTGATAGACAGAGTCTCTAACCACTAGTGGGAAATCATCTCTCCCTCTCTGACTCCCCTGCACTTCCTTTGGTGGTCCGAAAAGCATCAGATCATTCTATCATGTGTTATAATTATTTATGTATATGTCTTATCAGTCTTTGTAGACTCCTTCAAAGCGGGCTGCTTTTGCTTATCTCTCCAGATCCCTTTCCTGGTACCATTCTTAATTCCCTCCCTTCTCCTCCATTTACCACATATCAATGTTCCTTCCATGCAGAACTCTTCGCTAGTCCCTATATATGCCAAGCTCTTTCTGGACCATGCCATTGCACACAGTTCCTTCTGATGGAACACCCTTCCCCTTCTTTGCTTTGGAGAACCATAAATCTTTTTGGAACAAGCAGCTCAGGAGTTACTTCCTCAGTTAAGCCCTCCTTGACCTCTCTGGCTCTTGTAGGGCTCTAAGCATATCTTGTTAGCTCACTTATCATCTTGTTTTGTTTTTCACTGGTTATGGGTCTATAAGTCCTGGGGCAGAGTCCTTATTTTATCCATCTAGATCTCTGCGGCCTTGCGCTTTTGCCTGAAAGAGGCCTTCAGTGAAAGTTGCTGAATAACTTAACTTGCCTTCTGAATTGACAGGGAGACAGCTATATGACTCTAAGGCCCTCCTACATTCCCTCCCTCCCTGCCTCCCATACTCATTTGTCCTTGCTAGAAATTTCCCCCAGTGCTCACTCCTTGGCTTGAAGGCACTGAAACATCTATCGGAACACAAATGTTATGTAGTAGATACAGCACTGAATGAAGAATCTATACAGACCTATATTCTAGTTCCTACTCACTCTGCAATTAGTTCTGTGACCTCTGCCAAATCACATCATCTTCCTAGGTCTTCATTTCTTCATTTGTAAGGTGGAAGTTGAACTCAATCCAGAATTATATCTATTTTTTTTCCTCCAGTGATAATTTCAGTCAAATGATAGTGGACTTTCAGAGAACTTTGGTAAAGGTTGTGAAGTTCAGATAAAAAAAAAAAAAAAGACACTCAGCTGGAAAGAATATAGTGACTGTTTTGGACCAATTAGTACAGAAGTGAGAAGTGGGGCATGTGTGCCTATTACTTGCTGACAGTGAATTGAGTAGGTATTTGAGTTCCTTTTAGTTCAAAGACTCCACATGTCATGATCCATGTAAGATTATGTGTAAAGTCAGTTCAATTTTGTTCAGACACTTGTCAAGTGTCTACTGCATGCTATGTACTGAGCGGTGCAAGATAAAAAGAATAAATAATGAGTGATGCTTGCCTGTAAGGGACTCTGGGTGATAAGAAGAGGTAGGTAGTAAGTATCACTTTCGTTAAGCAGATAATTGGAACTGAGACTCCACAAATGAGTGGAGGAACTGGATCTCAGACTAACATGATTTTCAGTACTTTACACTTTTCCACTATACCTCACTACCCTTCATTTTAAAAAGAAAGGGAAAGGAGATACTGAACTAAAAACCTGGGTATTTCCCATGCCTGGGGCTTCATAGCAGACGCCCAAGATGAATGGACAGTGTTAGAAACCCGGAGCAAGAAGTAGAAAAGGGAACAGAAGAGTCGAGAAAACAAATTTCACCTGTGGCATGAGGTCTGGTCTTGGTTGCTGCCAAGCACGCTTCTTCACATCATATGTACCTCAATTCTACAATGTTCTGCCGCCTAAAAGTGATGGGGTTGGGGAGAGGCAATGACCCTTCTGGGATGAAACAGTACAGAGTAATTATTCAAATCAAATTCTGTTGATGACACACCAGGCCATATAAGCTTTGTGGCATGACAGTGTCCACCCAAACACCACTTGAGGGCATGGCCCTGTGCACTTGTGAGGTTTGGAGGAGAACTTTTATATCCATTTGGGTTGAAAATGCCACTATTTTCCAAGTACTAAATTTTTCTAAGTAGTGAGAGTTTCTAAGTAATGGCAGCTGGGCTGTTTTCTAGGCCATATGGATGCATCTTGATGGAGGGTGGGGGTGGTCATAAATCCAGAGTGTGGTCTCTGGACTCCACATGTTCAGATTCTTAATAGTGACCAGGCGCTGACAAAATTGTTCATGTCACTAGACTCCCATAAGTCAGGCAGCCATGAAGAAAAGGAAGTTACTGATTGATAATGAATTTCCACACAGTAGGCAATGCACACAACACTAACATCATATGCTCCAGTAAATTTAGCTACTAAGGGTACCCCCTTCATGGTACTGACATACCTGAGAAACCAGCCAATATTCAGAAAGTCACTAAGAGAGAACCCAAAGTTATAAAAAAGAAGATTCAATGAACTGAACATGATATTTATTTTTGGCTACTATAACCTTAAAACATAGACTGTTGGAGCTAGAAGGGACCAAGGTCACCTTAGCCAACACCTTCATTTCACAAAAGGGGAAACTAAGGCCCAGAAATGAGAAGTGACTTGCCCAAACCCACATCATTTATTTATTTTTCTTCTCATCCTATAGACATTTACAGAGTACCAACCAAGAGTGAAGTTTCATTCTAAGCAAAGTGGAGACTTTTGCATGCTCAAAAGTCTAGTTTACAAGATGGATATGAATAGAACCAGTTTTCATACAGTATGATTACTGCTCTAAGACAGGGGTTGGCAAAGATTTTGGCAAAGATGGATAGTAAACATTTTAAGCTCTGTGGGCCATATGATCTCTGTTGCAACTACTAGACCCCATTGTTGTAGCACAAAAGCATCCATAAACAAGATGTAGATGATAAAATTGTCTGTGTTCCACTAAAATTGTATTTACTGCCACCGAAATTTAAATTTAATATAAGATTCACGTGGCATGAAATATTATTCTTATTTTGATTTTTTCCAACCACTTAAAAATGTAAAAACTGTCCTTAACTCAATAGCCTACAAAAATAGGCGGCAGGCTGGATTTAGCCTAGAGGCAGTGGTTTGCTGACCCTTGCCTTAGATGAATAGATGTTCCAAATGATTTTTCACCATCCATGTAAGTATGATCTAGTTGATCAGATTCTTTCCCCAAGAATAAAAGGGGGAAAAACGAGTGTATGCTTGTCAGTACCACTGACAAGACAAAGAACAGTAAAAGGATGAGAAGAGTCCTGAAAGCCCCTAGTTCATCTGCATCACACCTCTATTTCCCTTTTCATTTTTCTGGTTTTAAAGTATGGCATGTTTATTATAGAAAGCATGAGAGCATATTTTAGAAGAAAACATTTTAAATTTCCCGTAACGTTGTCAACCAGGTATAACCATTTGTAACACTTTGGTGCATTTCGATCTTTTTTTGCTTGTTTGTTTGTTACGTTAGTCACCATATAGTACTTCATTAGTTTCTGATGCAGTGTTCCATGATTCATCGTTTACGTATACTACCCAGTGCTCATTGCAATATGTGCCCTCCTTAATACCCATCACCAGGCTACGCCGTCCCTCACCACCCACCCCTGTGAAACCCTCAGTTTGTTTCCCGGAGTGAATAGTCTCTCATGGTTCGTCTCCCCCTCTGATTTTTCCCCCTTCATTTTTCCCTTCCTTCTCCTAATGTCCTCTGTGCTATTCCTTATGTTCCACGTATAAGTGAAATCATATGATAATTGTCTTTCTCTGCTTGATTTATTTCATTTAGCATAATCCCTTCCAGTTCCAGCCATGTCGATGTAAATGGTGGGTATTCATCCTTTCTGATGGCTGAGTAATATTCCATTGTAGATATGGACCACATCTTCTTTATCCAGTCATCTGTTTCCAGTTAAGCTCTGAATGCCTCCATAATCCTGAGTCAACTTTATTTACTTTTCACATTACAGAGACTCTTAGTTTTGTGTAGTTTAAAATGTAGATTCCTGTGCAGAAGAGCTGGCCCTTTCTAAGGTTTCCACAAAAACATGTTTAGAGGGCATCAAACGGCTGCATGGAACTCAGTCCTTTCAGGAGTGAGGTTATGTTTTGATAGCTTTAGGGGTGCCCTGTGTGTGGCCTTGGGGGAAGGCTGACAACCCGCCCCTCAGAGATGTGAGCACATGGGCAGCACCTTATCAATCTTTGAATGCCTAGTCTTTCAGAGCAGAGTCTGGCATTTCAGAACCAATAGGCTTTGTCATGGGCATTTTCCTTGATGAAAGGTATGTGTTCTTTCTCCTTATGGGAGAATTCTTTGGGTCTCAGTTTCCTTACCTATAAAAAAATCATAATAATCTCACCTACATCCCAGGTTTTTATGCGATCACGTGCATGGTAACACTGTGTAAACTAACACTACCTGAATCACCACTTGCTTCCATCCACGCTGTCTCCATATTCAATAAGGCCACTTTATCTTTCTGGGACTCATTTTCCTTATCTCAAAAGCCAGAAGGGTGAATTCAATGCTTCTGAGTTTCCTTCCAATTCTACCACTCTGGCCCTGTGCCTTGTTAGGAAAGGACCTTTTCATTGTATGGTGAGCAATTTTACATTTATGATTGAAGGTTAAGGGCAGGAACAAAAAGGTCAAGTATGGAAAAATAACAACAAAAAAAGAGAAGACTAGAAGGGAACCCTGGCCCTATACAGGGAGTATCATCAAGTGCCCTCCTCGTTTGGTGTCCAGGATAAAATGTCTGCTTCCTTAAAAAGCATAAAAATCATGTTCTTTGGCATTGTCTAGATTTGCTTTACATGTGGAATGCTGAGTTTGACAATCTTATCATTCTTTTCTCTCCTTATCAGAGTCAATCAATACTTGGAAATGTTAACGAGATGGTCCATCCAGCAATTTTTAACAAGGCGCTCAATGCCCAGATAATTTAATGTGGAATATACACATTGCTATGTCATGCTTTTTTTTTTTTAACCTCTGCTGGGGGTGATGGCTTCCACAAAGCAGACTATGTCCCATAACACCAGGGTCCTGCACAGATTTTTTCCCTCCTTCCTCTCATTTTCCACTTTCATAAAGAAGGAATATGTAAGTCCATTGACCAGTAGATGAAAGGCTGTCGTCTTTTCCTCTGAGCAAAGTGACCTTGTTTTTAAGGAGCCAGTGTGGGATGGGAGTGGGCATAGAGCTGGGTTGGCAAATGAGGGGCAGGAGAGGCAAGTGGGGAGATTAGAGAAACCTGTTTCTCTCCTTCCTCCACACTCCTGACTTGAGGTGTTTAAGGAGGGGCAATGAGGATCGAAACCCAGGACCTATCTGGTGGCTCTAAAGGTTGTTTCCTACAAAGGAGAATGGATCTTGATAGGGCTTTCTGGTGTACTAGACATCTTTGTTGTCCAAGCAATGATTCTAGGCCTCTAATAACAAACAGATTGGAAGCTCTATGAATTCTCTTGTGACATATATATTATAGGCCCACAGAGATAAAATAATTTACAAAAGTATGTATGGTAGATGATAGTTTCCCACAACTACAGGAGCCTGAGAGACACTTTTCAAGACATCTGGCTATTCAGCACATAGTATGAAAAACCAGGAATGTCCCAACTACCTATCTTTTGTTAACCTTAATTATCTCTGAAATGAACAACTTATGGTCCTCTGGATATACTCCAAGCTTCCCCATCCCTGTGCATTTATTCAAACTATTCCCTCCCTCTACATTAAAGACCCTTCCCTATCAAACATTCTTCTTACCACCGAGACGACTGGTCCAAATCTTACATGGTTCAAGTCCCATTTCAAGTACTGACTTCTTTATGAATACCTCTTTTTTATTTGGCTCTTGTTATAGTTACTTTTTTATGAGCTTATGTTTTGCCCCTCCCCCCATGAGGCTATCTATTCCTTAAGACTTCAAACTAATCTCCATATTCCCTCATGTTCAAAATGGCGCCTGTTTCAGGTCCTTCAACAAACTAGTCCTTGAAAGAAAAAGATCTGTTGATCATTTGTTTAACCAGAACACAGTATCGAACAACCTCAGCTATAAATGGAATATTTGCACTATTTGGAAGTCTGAACCACAAAAAAGCTGTTAACAAAGATTTAATTCAAACTAAACAACAGCCTTGCAGAAGATCTCCTGAGTTCAACACATTCCAACAAAGTTTTGTACCTCCTGCGTATTTATCTAAGCAGCTGAATAAGTTCTGAATAATAAGCCTGAGGCATGGCAAGGTCTTCAATCATCAGGAAAGATTCAATTATATACAGAGTGTGTGGTTTCCAAAGGAGGAGCATGGACCAATATTTTGAAAAGGCTTTTAACAAGACTGATTGAACTAAAATGTTTTCCTTAATAAATATTACTTACACGGAACATGCATGTCCCATCCCCATCCTGGTTCATGAACTCTTTTCTATAATTCCTTATCTCCCCAAATCATTAAGAAGGAGGGAGATGTGAAATGTGAGACAGACTGTGCTAGGGACTGAATGTTTGTATCTTCCTCAAATTCATATGTTGAAATCCTAATCCCCAGTGTGAGGGTATTAGAAGGTAGAGCATGATTTGGGGAATGATTAGGTAATGAGGGCAGAGCCCTCATGAATGGGATTAGTGCCCTTATAAGCAAAAGCTAGCCCCTTTTCTGCCATCTGCAAACCAGGAAACAGGTTCTCACCAGACACCAGATCTGCCAGAGCCTTGATTTTGGACTTCTCAGCCTCTAAAAATGTGAGAAGTAACTTTCTGTTAGCAGCCTGAATGGAGTAAAAATATCTGTATCTGCTATGACTATGATGCTTTGTAGACACAATCTCAATCCGATCAGCAATCCTATAAGGCAAGTATTATATACACTTGTCTTACAGATGACAAGACAAGACTGAGAAGGGGTTAAGTACCTGCTCCAAGGTCACAGACCTAAAAGTAGACCTACATCCAAACTTGGGTCCCCTTGGTTTCAAAGTTTATGCTTTTGCACTGCACAGTGCTGCCTTATGCAGTGTTTTCATAGCAATCCAAATAGACGAGAAAAATTTGTTAAAATAAAAAAAATTTTTAATGGAAATGCAGTGTGGTGTCATGAAGCAAAATATTGGACCAGGTGATAGAACAAGAAGATCCCGCTCCGCCATGAGCCACCTAACCGTATGACCTCAGCCAAGACACTCCATCTCAAAAATCATAAAATCAGATTGTAAATGCTAAAAAAAAATATTGCATATTGAAAATCACTTACCCCTTCTCAATCTTCTCCCTTTCCAGAAGAGGAATTTGAGGCCCAGATGAAGCCACTTGCCTATAGTCACACAAAACACCATTTAGGTTTATCAAACCCATCTAGGGCTCCTTCCACTGGGTCATACCTCTCCTCCTTAGGTCTTTGTCTCCTTGTTTACAAAGCAAACCTCCAAGACTGTGTTCTCTTAGTTTGGGCTGTTAGAGAGTAATACCATAGGGTGGCTCAAGCAACAAATATTTATTTCTCACAGTCCTGGAGGCTAGCAGTTCTGTTGTCTGGTGAGGGAACTCTTCCTGTTTGCATATGACTGTTTTCTCCTTGTATCCTCACACACCTGAGAGAGAGAGATATATCATCTCTCTTGGTTTTTTTTTTTATTCTTGTTTTTAATTTTTTTTTTATTTGAGTATAGGTGACATATAATATTACATTAGCTTCAGGTATACAACATAGTGATTGAGCAAGTTTACACATTATGCTAATGTTCACTGCAAACATAGCTACCATCTGTCACCATACAATGCAATTACAACACCATTGACTACATTCCTTCTGCTATACCTTTTATTGCCATGACTTATTCATTCCATAAATGGAAGCCTGTATCCCCCACTCCGTTTTATCCATATTGCTCATTCTCCCCAGCCCACTTCTCTCTGGCAACAATCAGTTTGTTCTTGTGTTTCTTCTTATAAGGGTACTAATCTCATTCATAAGGGCTCTGTGCTCGGGACTTAATTATGTCCCAATTACTGGCCTACCTCCTAATACCATCACTTTGAAGGTTGAGGATTTCAACATATGAATTTTACAGGGACACAAACATTTAGTCCATACCATGTGTGGTTCACTTAGACTGTGCTATACAAATGTAGAGGACTTTATTACAATTTCTTAGTGTGTAACTGTAAAGTGAGAGGTCTCAGAGATACTGTGAGAGAAAAACCATAAGCCTCTGGCCTATTTCAGGGGTGGGAGGGTGTAGGATAGAGGAACAGAGAGAGAGAATGGGAGGGAAAATGGGTCCTAGAGAGAAACTTGTCCTTAGGGCTGCTGCAGATCCCAATAACATACCTGAGTGAGTTTCTCTTCTTTATAACAAAACCAAGAAAAACTAACTAGGAAATAGAGAAAAATCTTTATCTAAATTAATTTTTTCCAAAACATCAAATGATACTCTGGTGTAGTGTATATAGGTACAAACACCCAAATGCTAGCATTTTGGAAAAAAGTTACACCAAAAAAGAGCATTTCCTCCTGTATCTCTCCTCAAACTTTCAATCTCAACCTTCCACCAAAATAGCTATTATTAATGTAAAAAGGTGAAAAGGGCCAGCATGTGA
This sequence comes from Ailuropoda melanoleuca, assembly GCF_002007445.2. NCBI lineage: Eukaryota > Metazoa > Chordata > Mammalia > Carnivora > Ursidae > Ailuropoda > Ailuropoda melanoleuca. The sequence goes on from NC_048225.1 coordinate 43,850,905, forward strand.
GCTTTGGCTCAGTGAAGCGATGGTGGAACAGCCTTCCTTCCTTCTGACTGCATTTGGCTCCTGTGTGCTTCCTGCAGGTACATTTTTTGGCCTGTATCATCAGCGCAGTGTTTTGCTTAGCAACCGATGGGCTTTCATTGAAATGTCTGTCTGCTTAGAGGGAGAAGATTTGCCTGTGTCACCTTAGAAGTTAATATACTATGCTACAATGGAGTGCAGGTAGAAGATTATGAACAATAGTTCCCGAAATCTTTTCATTGGGACCCTATCCCTATGAGATGCTATGTGACAAAAGGTTCCAAGGTCAAGTAAGTTTGGGAAATGCTGCCTTCTATATTGCCTCTTAAGGAGTCACTAATGCACATGAATGTGTTAAAAGTCTTCTCTGCTGGCTCCTCCTTTGTACCAGATTTCTCAATTCCAAGTGCCTTTGGGGCTTGGCTTTGGGCCTTAACTCCTCTCTACACTCTCCCTAGACAATCTTATCCAGATATACCACCTCTATGCCAGTGATTTCCCAATTTATATCACAGACCTTTCTCCTAAGCTCCAGACTCTTAGATATAAGATCTGTCTACTTGATAGCACCTCTTAGATGTGTAATAGGTATCTTGAACAAAACGTGGATGAGACAATCTCTTGATTTCCTTCACCCCTGTAAGTCTTTACTTCCTTAGCCTTTCCCTTCTCAGTCAATAATTCAACCATGTAATTAACTGCTCAAACTCAAACCCAAGAGCTACAAGTCATCACTGTCTTTTCTCTGGTCCCTCTTTCCCACATTAACCCATCAGGAAGACCTGTTGTCTTCACTCTCGAAAAACATGCTGGCGCCATCCACATCTCTCTACCTGTTCTGACAATCCCATCATCGTCTCTCAGGTGAGCTACTGTAAGAGACTCCTAACTGGTCTCCACTTGTAATCTTGGCCTTTAAATTCCATTCTCTACACAACAGCCAAGGAGATTTTTTTTTTACAAATTGTATTATTAGATCGGGCCAAGGCTGAAAGCCTTTCATATTGCTTTCCGCTGCACCAATGATCAAATCTTCCTTCTTACCACGGTCTCTAAGATCATCTCCTTACATGTATTTTCCTGTCTGTTCAGTTTCTCAGCTCCAGCCACAGAGGCTCTCTTCTTCTTCCAACATGCCAAGCATTGTCCTGCCAGGTCTGTGGACTCATTGTTCCCTCTGCTGCCTGTGTTTCCCCAATTCCAGTTCTTTCCTATAACATCATAACATCACCCCTAATGTCTTCACAGTCCTTAATATTATTTGAAATCTTACTTGTTTGCTTCGTCATTCACCTTTTTTAGGGAACCACCTAGAAAGTGAATTCTATGAAGGCAGGGCAGGGGCTCATCTGTCCTGCTCATTCTTCACCAGGATTTGTTCAGTGCCTGGAGAAGTGCCTGGCATATAATAGGCACTCAATAAGTATTTGCTGACTTTATGAAATGATTTGAGAAATTATGTGTTGGAGAAAACTGTGAAACTTAGTTTAACCCTACAGTCTTCAAGTTTATTTGAGCTCAGAACCCTATCTGCCATTGTAAAGAATATTCACTATCCTGGGGACCAGTTCCTGGAATGCACTTTGTTTTATGCTGATTTAAAAGCAATATTGTGGAGAGTTAATGTTGGAGATCCAGTGGATCTTCAACATCAGAACTTGAAAAACCTCTTGTAAGCAGGCATTTTGGCAGGTCTTTGGGAGTCCATATTTTTATTAGGAGAACAATAGTTTTAAAAGTAAGTTATTGAGTATTTTTTTTCTTGGGATATGGATTCAATAAACTAAGCTAGCAGCTCAAGATTATAGGGCTCAGGGATAGATGAGGTGTTGGAGGTGGGAGAGAAGGAGTCCAGACAGGATATAGCAAAATTAAGGGATGTGGTTGACTAAGGGTAAATGAGATTGAGAACCAGTAAAACTTTCCTACTTCTAATGGAATTTTTAGAAACAGAAACCTGCAGTTGGAAACTTGGCTATTTTTATACCATGTATGTTTTCTGTAATTATTTGTTTTCTGTTTTCCCTCATGTTTAGTAAAGCTGTTCTTGAAAATACCAGCCTGTCTTAGATACGCCAAGGAAAAACATTTTTGTCCACATTGAAAAATTTAAAGGGGAACCACACAGCTTTAGATGAGACATGACCAGGTGATGTAGTGACATAGAGAATCTGGAAAACAGAAACCCAAAGTGAAGATGAAAGTCAGGGTGAGTCAGGGGGAGTCAGGGGGACTCGTGTGGCCCCTTCCAACCTTGAAACATTCTTTCAAGAGTCTGATCTGGTTCAGCTGTGATCTGCTTAAACTTTGGAAGGTTTTGTGCTGAGTCCTAATTAGACAAGGCCAATTCTTTACAAAGTCACATACATGATATATTAAGCTATAGAAGGAATTATCTAGTGGCACAAAAAGCCTTAGATGGAATTAGATGAGGAGAACTTGAGAAGTCCTCTATGATTTGAGATGTATGCAAGAGTATGTGAGAGGTTCTGTGCATACAGCAGAGTGTTCTGAGTTTGGACCTCAGTATTTCTTTTTTTTTTTTTTTTTTTAAGATTTTATTTATTTATTTGACAGAGAGAGACAGCCAGCGAGAGAGGGAACACAAGCAGGGGGAGTGGGAGAGGAAGAAGCAGGCTCATAGCAGAGGAGCCTGATGTGGGGCTCGATCCCAGAAGGCTGGGATCACGCCCTGAGCCGAAGGCAGACGCTTAACCGTTGTGCCGCCCAGGCGCCCCAAGGACCTCAGTATTTCTTAATCCATGATTGCACTAAGATTGAGAGATGGATTTTGTCTTTGGGGCAGGCTCTTGGAGAGACCAATGGGGAGCATTTTTAGTCATAAAGATGAGTGAAACACAGGGGAATAACCCAGATATGAAGGCCTAAGATTAGAGGATTTGGGTACAGTATTTAGTATGATAAAAGGCTGGCCCTATAGCAGATAAGATTGCAATCCTGAAGGGATACTTATGTTATTTGTGGTTGTTCTTTACTGGGTAGGATGTGGTCTTAGGGAGCATATTAGTCAGGGTTCTCCAGAGAAACAGAACCAACAGTGTATGTTATATGTCGGGGGTTGGGGGTAGGGAGATGCACATTCTGTAGAGCCAGTGTCCCAGTTTGAATCCTATGCTGGAAGCTGCTGCAGAACTAGGAAGAGCTGATGGCCCAGTTTGCAGGTTGTCAGGTAGGAGAATTCTTTCTTATTCAGGGAAGTGTTAGCCTTGTGTTCTAGTCAGGCCTTCAAATGATTGGGTGAGGCCCACTCACATTATGGAGAGCAATACACTTTACTTAGTCTACTGATTTAAATGTTCGTCTCATCCAGAAACACCCTCACAGAAATACCCAGAATAACGTTTTACTAAATATCCGAGTACCCTGTGGCCCAATCAACCTGACACATAAACTATCACAGGGACAGAGATTTCTATCCAGGATGGTGAACCAGCCCTGGAAATATGGTAGCGGTTTGGACAGAAGGATAGAGGGAATCAGCCTCTATACCAGGCATAGCCGATAGATTCTCTGACAATGACACTTGAGATTCAGCTTAAGTTTTTTTTGTTTTGTTTTTTGTTTTTTTTCGATGTTGTATTTCCTACGTGTTACCTTTAAGCCTTAGTGTTATGGGTTGAGTTGTGTCCTAAAAGAGATGTGTTGGAGTCCTAACATCTAGTACCTCAGAATGTCACCTTATCTGGAGATAGGATCATTATAGAGATAATCAAGTTAAAATGAGATTGTTAGGCTGGGCCTAAATCCAACATGTTTGGTGTCCTTATAAAGGGGGCAATTTGGACACAGAGACGTGCATAAAGGGAAAACAATGTAAAGAGACAGGAAGAACACAGCCACCTAGAAATCAAGGAGAAAGGCCTAGAACAGATCTTTCCCTCCCAGCTCTCAGAAGGAACAACCCTGCCAACACCTGGATTTCAGATTTCTAGCTTCCAGAACTTTGAGACAACAAACTTTTACTGTTTAAGCCACTCAATTTATTGTCCTTTGCTATGGCAGTCTCAGGAAACCAACACGCTTAGCAAAGTCTACTACACATAATATCTTGTGTTAACAATACTTGGAGGGATGAAGACAGAAGCTGATGCACACGCAGAAAATAAAGCTCCAGGGGTGGGGGCAGGAGGGGAGGTGGGAGGGGAGGTGACAAGATGGAGGGAAGGTGACAAAATGGAGCAGACAGGGAAGAAGCCTGGAGCTGTGAGCTGTGAGCAGAGTCTCCAATGAGGTATTGAGGATGATAGTACTTTGCATACAAAATAATATTATTAAAAAGGGTAGATATCATTATAACTGTTGACAATATCATCACCAGAAAAATTTACTGGCTCCCTCCTGGAAAAACTACCCATATGACTAGTTCATAGTGATCATTCCTGTGTTTGATCAGCTGAGAAGCATTAATGGAGTTTATATTAACTTTAAAATGTTAAAAATTAAAAGGTTTGAATTAACATTGACAGTGTTGAAAATCAAAGGGCATATATTAACTTTGACAACGTTAAAAATTAAAAGGATAGTCTTTGATGACATCTGCATCAACCATGAAGGCACAAACATCTTGAGAGAGGACATATGGGAACAGCAGTGACTCTAGCATCACACGTTGCAAATACGTCTCCTTGTGTGAATGCTGCCACACAAGCATTCGACACATTATTTCCCAAGGTACCCCTTCTACTGAAATGTTGTCCTGGTATAGATAAGGAGCATCATAAGGCCATATGAGTGGAAAAAGGAAGAATGGAAGGAAAGAAGGAAGGAAGGAAGGAAGAAAGGAAGGAAGGCAGGAAGGAAAGAAGGAAGGAGCGGAAGAAGGAAGGGAGGAGGGAGCAATGAGGGGAGAGATACAGGACCTTTTCCTACCCCACAGCCAAGTTCCTATCCATTTGAAACAACCAGATTTGGTTTCAGATAACACTATCTTTGGTATATTTAACAAAGATGATTAAATTATTAATGTGGGATAAAAATGTTATTTAATAATGATCTACAAAAATTAATGCTTCTTTAGTGTACTCATTTCATGGTTTACTTTTAAAACCTTTGTAGCAGCATCTAATTTCAGAAAATAGAATGAAGAGTCCCTGGCCGTCTAGAAACTAGGTAGAAGGGAAAGAAATCCAATGACAGTATCTTGACATCTTTAATACAGAGTAATACTAATATGATAACAACAGCTATCCCTTTATTCTAAGGATTTCCATTTTAAAGGCTTGCTGTTATTAATTTTCCTTGCCTAGCTCCTTTTTAATTATAATTTTTGGGCTATCTGCATGAGTTGAATTCTATTAAATACCAAATGATTTCCCACATATCTGAGTTTGGAATCTGTCTCTTTTAATAGACAGAAATTACTTTCCCCAGAACAGTGATACAATAACAATGTCCAGACAGTCAAAATGAATGTCATTGTCCTTCTTCCTTACTACCAGGTATAGCTAGGAAAGGAATTGATGATGCATAACTAGGAATAGCTTTCTTTCCTGGGGCATGGAGTTGAGGGGTGAGGGTATGGATTGAGTGTCCTTTTACCTTAAGGATCTGTTAGTATATCGGCAAGAAAAGTAGTTGATGTGTTTTCTAAGGAAATGTTCAAAAGATTTTTCCTGGCCTGGGATAGCCTGTATATAGGATGTACTGTCTTTATGTCTCTAAATATTCTGCAAAAGAATCTGATATCCACTCTACTCTGTGAAGTCATTTTCGTAAAGGAGGTCCCAAATGAAATGAATGGCTGGGGCAATGACTTTGGGAAGGTCTAAACCAGTTCTGATGTAATGCTTCTTCCAGGAAAATCCCAGGACTTTTGGGGGTGCTTGTTTCTGGTTCCATTTCAAAATATGACAGCCTTGGGTAGACTTAATCCAAGTGGACATGATTACACAGCCCCGTTCCACATCATTAGTAAGAGTAAATGCCTCCGCCAGAATTCTGCCAACACTGCTTCTAGCCAGACATCCATTAGTAAACATTGCAGTCTTAAAATATTGGTTGGCTTCTGTGGCTTGTCTGCATAATGGAAACTAGGTCCAGATTTTTTAAAGTATCAACATGAATAATCATAGAAATGCTGTTCTGCAAGAGATATAGTTAGAAATTTTAGGCATCCAGGGTAGAATTTTGGTAAAGATCTGTTTAATTTCTTATTTTTTTAATTTAAAATATTCTTAATTGAAAATAGAAAAATATTTCTGGTTTTGTGATGATGCCAGCTAAGGAGGCAATTCCTTAGATCTAACTTTGCTTTGCTCAGGATGGCTATTTTACGTTCTATATAGAGATCAGCATAATTTGAAACATCTTTCTTCATCATGAGTAGTTGATCATTCCAAAGTAGGTATTTCTAACAAACTGAGAGGATTTAGTTGAAATGTACATCACAAATAATTGTCGTATTTTACACATTCTTAAAAATGACAATCTTTTTAGTTAGCATACACTTCACATGTTTTAAAAACATGCCACCTGTGTTCTCTTTTTTGATCGTTGATGGCCCTATAAGGTGAAAAGGGAAGGCCATATCAGTCTTCTACAAGTGAGAAAACGAGCTCAAAGAAATAAAGAAATTAGCCGAGATCACAAGTACATTAGTCCACTTTCAAGGTCAGCGATAGCATTTTCTTAGTATTCCTTGTTGAAGAAGGAAAAATTGCCAGTTAGGTGGAAGGGTTCTAAACTCTGTAACTTGCACACAAGTCCCTTGATCTCATCTAGCTCTAGGTCCCCCATGTTTGCTAGTACTCAGTGGTCATAGCTTCCTTTATAACATGTCTAGAATGAAAGGAGTTAAACCTTAAAGATTTACTTATCACCTGCAAGTAATAAGAAATCAGTCCTCTCAGAAAGCTAATGTGCTAAGAAGTTTTCGAGGCTATTTCATAAACCCTGACATGGTTACAAAGATGAACTACATTACCTTCTCAAATGAAGAACAACAAATACATAAGGATGATACATTGTAGAGATCACCTTAGAAGCCATAACATCCTTGGTGGGCATTTGTAAATAAGATATTGAACTTGCTGAGTCTCCTTCCCTGGAAAAACCCTGTGAACGTCCACATGTTCTTTTTTACAGTCATCACAACACCTCCACTGAGAGCTGCCTAGACAGGAATTATCCTCCCATATTACTTATGGGAAAGCCAAGGGTTCAGAGATCAGTGGACTGATCAAGGTCCCAGAGTGAGTCATTAGGAGAGACTAACCTCAGGGCTTATTTCTTCTTGATGATTTAAATGACTTGCTTGAGTTAATCAGAGGAAAATATTTGGAGAATGAGGACATTTATGGCATGTTTATCAAATATGCAGGTAATGAGGATTCAGTGCTATTCCTCACTCTGCTTCTAACTAGTTATGAGATTTGGACAAGTTATTTAACCAAACTGGGCCTCAGTATCATTCCTGGAGAAACGAAGCAGTTGAACTAGATCAGGAGTTTTCAAACTTCATTCTTTTTAAAGGAAACTCTAAACGATTTAGACATTCATTCAAAGTATTGTAATGTTATAAAATTAATTGATAAAAATTAAGATGCATGCAATCCTACCTCCTGCTTGGTTTTCCCCACCTCCTACAGGATTCCTTGGAAACAGTCTAAAAACCATGGTATTATGTAATCTGAAAGTTACTTTCTGTTCTAAAATTCAATGTTTTTATGATTGGAAACAACTAGCTTTCTAATCTGCTACCTGTTCCCATCCCCTACGGCATCTTATGGTATAAAAGAGCTCCAGACTGGAAGTCTGGAGGAGCTGGGTGTGGAACCCTGCTCCACCTACCAATTATCTTTGTCACTTTAATCAAGTTGTTTCACCTCTCTAAGTTTCTGTCTCCTCATCTATAAAATAGAAATAGTAGGGGAGCCTGGGTGGTGAAGTCGGTTAAGCGTCTGACTCTTGGTTTCCGCTCAGGTCGTGATCTCAGGGTTGTGATCTCAGGGTCGTGAGACTGAGCCCATATCAGGCTCCACGCTCAGCACAGAGTCTGCTTAAGACTCTTGCCCTCTCCCTCTGCCCCACCCCCTGTATCTCTCAAATAAATAATCTTGAAAAATAAAATAGAAACAGTAACCTTTTCCAAGTAAGAGTGCTTTGTAAACTGTAAAAGATTGAATAAATGTATAATGTCGTTAGTGTTACTGTCTGTGCACAACACCCTTCCATGGGGAGATGGTTTTGTCTTCAGGATGATGCAGAGTACCAACATGGGTTGAGCTGTTCTTTGGCAAGCTTGCCTACGAGTAGGGGTGGTATCTATTATATTTGGGCTTCATCTTCTCTGAGAGCTGAAAGTCAAGTTAGTAGAGAAGGTGTGGGCTATTGACACAGCAAATAATTAAACCAAGGAGGCAACATCGTTAAGTTTAAAGGGAAAAATTCTTCCCATAATCTGACCTTGACAACAGTGACCTGGCTATATTCCCCCTCTGCACAAGCCCATGACCCATTAATAATTGCTGTCATTCAATGAGTGCTTACTACATGCTAGACACTGAATTTTACATGAGTTATCTCATTCAATCTTATAAGAATCCTCTGCAATGATGTTATCCCTACTTTATAGTGAGAGATAACCAATAAAATGGGGTATTATTCCTATTTGGTAACTTAGAAAGGCTAAGTAATATGCTGAGGTTCGTATAATAGGCAAGTGGCAGAACCTGAACTCCGAATTCAAAGCTCTGAACAGCTTGCCTCTATATCTCCCAGTTGGATGGAATGATTTTTCTCACTCAGCATGAGGGCCAAAGCCCTCACAATGCCTTAATCAGCTCCATCTCTTCATTTTTATATTATTTTTATTCCTCCAATCAAAAGTGTTCCAATCATCTTCATAAAACTCAAAGGTGGAAAGCACCTATTAGTCATTAATGTTCCCCTCCTGTCTCCTGCTTGTCCTCTCTAGCATGTCCTCTGTTCATGAGTTAGGGAATGGAGCCACATCCCTTACCTTGGGGAGTTAGTCCCATAACTAATTCACCTCTGTCAGGAAGATTTTCCTCTTATGCGCATCCTCTTCAATTTTGCATTCTACCCAATTCCTTCTTTCTGTGGGCTGCACACTTCTGCTCTTCATATCACATTGCCTAAGCCTGTCCAGGTTCTCAGTGGTGATTTTGCTGCCTCTTGCCCTCACACTATGGCCAGAGTATTTTTTCTTATTAGCACCTGGAAGATGCTCTCCCCAGTGGACAGAAGCAGAGGTGAGCTGCAGGAGATGCTAGGAAAGAAAGGGAGGAGGAAGAGGCTTGAAACCTGCTTAGTCAGCAAACCTTGGACCCAGCTCAGCTTGCACATTTAGGTGCCCCCTCCTCTGGCAGCAGGGGCATTTACTGCCCAGCTAGGCATGATTCTATGAGGATATTGTGCCAGGCTCTAAACTTGCACCAGGAGTCACAGAAATAAATGGAGTGCATCATCAGAAGAAGACTGTGTGGTGTAGTGGACAGGATGTCAGCTTTGGGATTTGAAAAATCTAGTTTAAGTTATCGCTCCTTTTTATATAGCTATGGGGAAACAATACCTATCTACGTTGTTTCTATAAAGAGTCTAGACAATGACCTGGCATACAGTAGGCATTCAATCAGTGAGAACTCTTGTTTTTCAAAGCCCTGATTCTAAACAACTTGTTATAACCACAACCTCATAAATTTGTATCCTATTTGTAGTATCTAGGCAGCTATCCTTACCTCTTATTTTTCCATTCTTACTATGCTGCAAGTCAGTTTAGAGTATCCTCATATTCTGGTTTCACCTCCAGCATCAGCAATTCCACATGGTTCCCATTGCCTAGAAAGCAGAACTCAGATATTAGCTATCAGATCCAAATCAACATTAAATTTGCTTTTGAGTTTTCACTTTGATGTGAACCTTCCCGTTGACATGCTGAAATAGATATAGATATCAATCTATTTGCCATCTTTGTTACAAGCTTCGCATTTATGTTGACAATTTCTCATTTGTGTCAAGGAACCATTCCATGTGCATGGGTATTGGCAGTAGTATCTTAATATGCAAACAGAACTCAACTTGGACAAAATATTTCACTAAACACTCTTTTCAAATGAATGCACAAGACCATTCTCAGCCAAAGGAAACTACCTCTCTTAGGCAACTGAAATCTACTCATTTGACAAATATTTATTGAGAGTCTACAATGTACAAAAGGCCTTGTAGGCACTGGGATACACTGGTTGACATGGCAGACATGCATCATTGAAACAAATCTCCTCTCTCATGGAATTTACATTGTAGTGCAAAACACACAATAAACAAGAGAGCACATAAATAAAGAAAATTAATTTGAGATAACAATGATTGCAATGAAGAAAGCAAAACAAAGTGATATATAGTGATTAGAGAAGCTTTTTTATTTATATATTTATTTTTATCTTAATTTACAAATCAAAGTAATAGATACACATAGACAAAAAAAAAATCAGACCTCTCCCTCAAAATCTAATGAATAGGGAAAGGAAAGGTGGGAAGGCTTTTCTGAGGAGCTACTAACTGAGCTGAGACCTGAATTAGGAGGAGACATCTATAAGAAGGCCTAGGGAAAAGCATATCAGCAAAAGGAAACAGTAATCTAAGGGCATTAAGTGCAAAGGAGCATGGTGTACATGTCCATCGGACAGAGGAAATGACAATGTAGTTAGGGTGAATTGAACAAAGGGGTAAGAGGTAGGAGGTGAGATTGTAGACACAGGCAGACACCAGGCCATATAGAGTCTTTCAGGGTATGGCAAGACTATTGGCTATGTTCCAGTTACAGTGGGAGGCCATGGACAGGGTTGGATTAAGCCAGGAAAAGATACAGACTGATTTATGTTTTTTAAAAGCTGATTCTGTCTTCTGGCTAGAGGGTGGTGTATAGAAGAACAACAGTGAAAACAGGAGGCTTTTATAGTAGTCCAGATGTGTGATGATGGTGGCTTGGAGCAGGATAATGATAGTAATGATGGTGAAATTTAGGATTTCTTTCAGAATAATTTGTTTAGAAATTCCAGAATTTGTTGATAAATTGGATTTGGGGAGTGAGGTAAAACAGAGTAAATCCTAGGTTTGGGCTTGAGTTTTTGGGTGCATGGTGGTTCCATTTACTGAGACAGGAAAGATTGCAGGTAGAACATTTTTTAGGGAATTGGTTTTGATTTGGGAAAGTTAAGTACGATAGACCTATGAAACAGTCATGTGGAAATGTCTAAAAGGATGACTTGCTTGTCCTCTCTCACAATGCACAACTAACTTGTTGGCTAGGCTAGAGGTATGCAAGAAAAAAGCCAGACACCCATGCCAGTCCCAGATGCCTCAGTAATCAATTTGCAATTTTTCCCAAGAATTAATTCAGGGGCTTAAGGGACCAAGGTGGGTATTCCTTGGATACTTATACTACATTCTAAGATGTGTCTGAAGAGCTGTGGTTGGTAAAGGAAGTAGTTATATTGGTAAAGGAACAGAGTTATATTTGGCCAAAAAACATTTCCAACTACATTTTCCACTTGGCATGTAGATAGAATATGGAATGGTACGAAGAAATAATACAATCTGGTTTGAAAATGTTTCTTAGGCATAGACATACAAAGGAGAAAAGGGTTTATTTTTCTTCTCCTTCAGATTCTGGTTCATAAATTTATAGTTCTTAGAATTGGGAGGATCTTAAAGAACAGTGGATTTAGTCCCTGATCTCAGACACACAAAGTATTAAGGCAGTCAATTCCTAGAATAATCACTATTACTCACTCTATTATTACCACTACCAAATTCAGTAGTGATTTGTTAATCATTACTCCATTTTTGTAATAGAACTTCCCGCCTTTGAAAATTAGGCCTTTTCTTCAACATTCTTAATTTATACATTCAGGTCTTCAAAACCTATTTTCAGCTAAAAATTAAGTATAAATAAAATAAATTCAATAGAGACAAAACATTAAAATAATTTATAATCACTAGGATGCTTCCTCATGTGCAAAGTGTGCTTTGGAGGTAAGAACCATCCCTCCCCCTGCCTAAGTGTTTAAACATCTCCCCTGGGATATCATTTTGCTTTTCTTTATTTTTAAAGATTTTATTTATTTATTTATTTTTATTTATTTAGAGACAAAGAGAGGGAGTGCTTGCGCATGTGTGAGTGCGGGGAGGGGCAGAGGGTGAAGGAAAGAGAGAATCCCTAGCAGACTATATGCTGAGCCTGGAGCTCAGTGCAGGGCTCGATCTCATGACCCTGAGATAATGGCCTGAACAGAAATAAAGAGTTGGACGCCTAACTGACTGAGCCACCCAGGCACCCCTATCATTTTGCTTTTCTAACAGTAAGCTGTTAATTTCTGGCCTATCCCATCTATATAAGAAAGACTAGAATGAATATGGTTTTTGATGTTGCTTTATGCCAGGCCCTTTCAGCTTATCAGATTCTTTTATAATGGCCACTTCATTATATAGACTCATTCCTAAAGCTGTCCTCTTACTGGTTAATGGGTCTCTTACCTTTTTGGAAGCTCCTCTGAGCTAAGTTCATCTACACTGTGTTCTCCCCTAAGCTATAAATACCCTCCCCCCTCCAAGTCTATTTCCAAGGTCACCTCCCCTAACCTTAGAGCAGAAATAACTGTGATACATTAAAACAAAGGAATCAAGGAAGTAGAGATTTTGAAAGCCAAGGAAGTAGCCACATCCTATAACAAAACTGAAAAATAATCACCATTGTCTACATTCAGACCAATACCACAAACTAAAAATGGGTGGGGCATTAATTTCAATAGCAATTTGCTGACAGAGTCTACCGTTTCTTGTCATGAGCTATCTGTCCCATTTCTACATCAAAGGCGTGAAGATTTTGTTTGCTGGGCCTTTCAAGGTAATATTAGAGCTGTGTTCTGTACAAAAACTGGCTCAACTCAGCTTGTGTTCTCTGAAAAAGTTAGCTCAACTCAGGTCAATTATTTCTTGCACTTGTACAAGATAACCTGATTCTTATAACTCAGCTTGTTTATCGAGAGACTTTGGAGACTCTCCCTTCTCAGCATCACTATTGCAAAACAAAGGTTAGAGGTAGAGACTGTACATTACTTTTGCCTTAGTTCCTTCAGTCAAGATTAGGAGTTGCACCCACCAGAAGGAATGTTCTCCTTACAGCTTAAATTGCCAACTTCAGAGAAATAATACCTCAGCTCCCCTTACATATCATGACCTACTTACTCTTCCTTCTACTTCCTCAACCAGGAGGGGCTCTACACTTCCTAACAAAATAACACCTACCTTAACATTAATATAGATCAGCGATAATTTTTTATTTATTTTACGACCATCTACTCCCTTTGGTCTTCCCCTGGGATATGATTCTTTTTAAAATTTTTACATTTCAACAGGAGAATGTAATTTTTAACAATTTTAACAGTTTTTAACAAATCTTAACAATTTTTAATATTTTACATTTCAACTGGAGAATTTAAGGAGGATTTAACTTTTTAATTTACCAGGTATATTCAATAATCTCTTGAAAAGCTCAAGTGCACTTACTGGAATTCTGTTTCCTCCTTTCCCTTCTCCCTTTTTGTCTTTTCTGAGAGCAGGATTTGGCAATGTGCAGAAGAAAATACATACTGATTGGGCAAAGGCTAGGGAGCCAGGTAGACCTGCGTTTGTGATTATTCGATTTTTCTTTTTTTTAAAGATTTTATTTATTTATTTGACAGAGAGAGAGACAGCCAGCGAGAGAGAGAACACAAGCAGGGGGAGTGGGAGAGGAAGAAGCAGGCTCCCAGAGGAGCAGGGAGCCCAATGTGGGGCTTGACACACCCTGGGCTGAAGGCAGACGCTTAATGACTGAGCCACCCAGGCACCCCTATTCAATTTTTCTTTTGATCTAGTTATTCAGCTTTTCAGAGTTTGATCCTGGAAATGGATATCTTATGGAATGCTATGAAGATGAAAAGAGATGTGGAATGTCTTAAGCCCAGTGCCTGATGGACTGATTATACAAGCAAAGTTTGATTGAATATAAAGTTTGTATGTTTCAAGGTACTATGGGGTCTTGGAGTTGGATACCAGTTCATGGAAACCACTGTTTCCTGATTTTCCCTGATAATAAGAATTTCTTATGGAATTCGTTAAAAATACAATTTCCCTGGTCTCATTCCAGACCTGATGAATCAGAAATTCCAAGCCTTGGGAGCTGAGGAATTGTACTTTTTACAAACATTCCTTGTGATTCATACTATCAGAAAAGTTATAGAAATGCTGATATCGACTATCAGTGTCTGTTATGTTGTGTAATTACAAGCAACATTTGAAATAAAATAACATTACTTTAATAATTTGATTTTTAACGTGTGGAGCTTCATTATGCTCCAGTTAAATTACACAACTGAGTATTTTAACTGAAATTTACATCAAATATTTACACTTCTAGTCCATCTGTCTTTTTCTCTGTAGGTTCCACAAAACAGTCAAACTACATCCTCATTAGTGAATTAAAATGATACTGCTTTTGGCTTTAACTAATCTTAAGCACTTCGGTAATGTATAGCACTACATAAATGTTTACTATGATATTATTAACTGTTATAATTATACTAATAATGGTCTACACCTATAAGACTTGACTTGTGAGTTAACCAGCTAGCTGCATTTTAATATGCTTTCAGCAAATCTAAGCTTCGTAAAGGCAAAGCTTAAAATATTATGCATAAAAACACCACAAACTCCCTTCTTGCTTGAATCCAGATTACTTTTTATTCTTTCTTTCTCTTTTTGGATGGGTCTCTAACTAAATGCACATTTTAGGTTATGTTTTGCAATGCACCATCCAGATACACATATAATATTTCATTCAAAGATGGCACTGTGGATGGTGACTATTCTCTCCTGGAGTTGTATGTGGCAGGGACCCAGAGGATGGAGAAAATGAGGAGGAAACGGTGCGGGAAGGGTTGGATAAATCAAAGTAACAGCGGCAGCTCTTTACAAATGGACAATTCAACAAGGAATATTTACTGAGCTCCTACTAGATGCCAGCTACAAT
Organism: Ailuropoda melanoleuca; assembly: GCF_002007445.2. Taxonomy (NCBI): domain Eukaryota; kingdom Metazoa; phylum Chordata; class Mammalia; order Carnivora; family Ursidae; genus Ailuropoda; species Ailuropoda melanoleuca. The sequence continues at coordinate 43,865,975 of NC_048225.1, forward strand.
CCTAATTCCTCAACATAGCCACTAACTGCTCTATTGGTTCACTGTTCTGTTTTGCCTCTGAGCCCTATGATCAGCTAGGGGCATGGCAGTTGGTAGTGACTGGTAGACACTTTCCTGTTTAAAAGAGCCAGGCTCTTCTTGGTTGCCCGGGGCCACAGCTACCACGTAGCGGTTGACCCTCTATTTCAGAACTGCCTGTAAGTCTTCTATTTTATGTCTATGCCTACCACATATGAATACACCACCAAAGAAATGCTGGTGCTTTATCTTGTTCTCATCCACTGTTTAGTTTGAGATGAACATGCTTTAGGGCCGTTAAACCAGGCATTAGACACTATCTAGAATCTAGAGTATACCATCATGTATTTGTTTATAAGTTGCCTTCATATGATTCTTTAGTCGTTTCCTATTAAAATTATCTTTTTTCTTTAGCTAGTACTCCTCTACATTTTTTTCCTACAACACAGTTCCTAGGATAAAACTATACATGTGGAAAGTCCTTAAACGTTGTTTGGAATGAGTAAATATAAACATATTACTTCATTAGCTGCATTACAGGAGCTGGTTGGTGACCATTTCTCTTCATCTGACATACAGTAAGTGATAATGATGGAAATTTCTGTAATTTAAGAAAATCTGACATGCAGTGTTTCTCGAAAGTCTGAAACTACCAGCCAGGTGAAAGTCTGAACATGGTCACTAACAATGATCAATTATACTACCAATGACTTGGATTAGGGAAATATAGAAAGTATACATAAGAGTTTGAAATAAACAATTTCAGTTACATTTATCTTTATTTCATATCTTTTGTATCAAGTGCATCTATTCTACATAACTGTCATGAATTTGTTTATATTTTCTTTGGAATTTTTTTTCTTTTTCATTGTTTACACTTTGATATGTAGTCTTCCAAACTTGCTTTTTATGCATCTATTTTTTCCATAAAAATATGTGTACCCTTACTTTCTATTGTAATAAGCATACTATCCCTTTTTATAAAGATGCTCATTGTTGACTGACTGGATGACTGTTGAGGGCAAGGGGTGGAGATGGGGGCAGCATCCACAGGGAGACAACATTTGATCAGGAACTTAGAATTATTGTTCAGTTTCATAAATAAGATGTCTTTGCTTTCCACTTTGATTTAAATCCATTTTGGTGTATAGACTATATCTTTTACATCAGTGTTCGTCAGCCTTCAGAATACTTCATAATTATCTGAGAGCTTGTTTAAAGAATGTAATAACCCCCCTCCTCCCCAGTCTCACCCTCAGAGATTCTGATTTAATAGGTAACCAGGCATTTGTTAGTTTTAACTCCACTTCCCATTTTCATCCTAATTTCCCTTTAGAGGAATCTCCCTTTGTGTACAGTTTCAGGAAGTATCACCTGGGCCTGGGCCCGAGGCTTCATCACTAGAGACTTTATTTCAGAAATTTCAGTCTAGAGCAGTAAGATGACAACAAAGTTAGAACTGGAAATCGTTATAGAGTCAGCATGAAGACCACATTGTTCCTGTGTTATGATTTTTGTTGTGGTTCCTCTAAAGCTTCCTCAGTTCCAATTTCTGGTCAATTCTGTGAATCCCTGACATCCTTCCAGTCAGTTCCTTCTTTGTCTAAGAGAGCACGAATTGGTTTTTGTTGCTAGCTATGGGGAACTAAACCAATAAAAAAAATCTACATTAGTGGGGTCTAGCAACTTACGTTTTTAGCAATTTCTCCAGACGATTCTGATGCAGGTGGTTCCTCAAACTACATGTTGAGAAACACTGTTCTATTTTTTTAGTGTTCTACATAGTTCCTCGTATCATCGTATTCATGTAGAACATACTCAATAAATGTGTCCTAGATGAATGAAAGGATTAAATGGATTGAAGGATGATGGATTCTTTGTAAAGATGCCTGACCTCAGGTCTACTAGCATTTGACTTTTGTCAAATAAATAAACATAGGTTGATTGATGTTGTTCCCTAAAGTTTTCTCATTCGGTATACGTGCTGATTTTACTTTCTTATAGTTGAAAACCACAAGCCAGTTTAGAAAAGACAATGAGCAGGAATTCAAAAAACTTCATGTTAGAATCTTACTAAGAATGAAGAAATAAGATTTTGTAAGGTAATTTTTTGTCTCTGTTTCTGTTTTTCTTTCTGGATGATGGAATAGATCTTTGAAATCTTGTCTATTTCTTCAGTATTTTATATACTAAAGAAAAATAATTAAGTGCATGAAGACAGCTAATTAAAATCTCCTTTTCTTGCTTAAATAGGTTGAAAAGTATGCCAGTAGCTAATGGAATTTTTCATTGGCAACTCAATGGCAACTTCTTCAAAGTTGGAGGAAAGGCCATGCTTAGTTCGCAGGACTTTTCCATTCATGATTTCCTCCGTGTTCTAGGAAGGACTTCTAGGAGGTCCTTACAAGTATTTTCTTTCATACAAGGATAGAACCCTCTTTATTACTCCTAGGTCCTCAAGAGATGTGAATAAGTACTTGTGTACTCCAAAGACTTAGGCTTAGTTGACATTAATGTATCTTTGTATCAGTTTGGCCATAGTTCCATATTACTAATTTCTCATGTTTTTTGAGAGGCAGTGTGAGATGGTGGGATAGACACTGGCTTAAGAACTTGGACACAGAGTTTTGAGTTCTGGTTATGCAACAATCTAACTACAATTATGGATTTATTTGTCTGACTTCTCCCACTACTTGGACAGAGATCATGTTTTATTTGTCTTCCTATCCATACCGCCTGGCACATGGTTAGTACTCAGCTCATATTTACTTAATGAAGAATGAATTCCTAAACTTGGGCAGCTCATAGTCTTTCTGGATTTCACATCTGTCATTTGTTAAATAGACTGGTTGTTCTCTAACATTATTTGGACATTCTGTGACTATATGATCTGTGTATACTGAAGCCAACCTCCATATGCAATCTCACTTGTTTGGGGGCATTGAGAAATGTCACTGTGTTACTTACTTTGTTATAAGTGGCTTCTTCATCTCTGAGTCATTCTTACTGAAAACAGTTTCAAAAAGAGACTGCAGTGTTGCTGTATATTTAGCGGAGAACAAATTGGAGAACTGCCCATTCAATATTTACTTTTATAGTTACGGCAGAGTTCTCTGCTCCGCGAGGACTGTTGAGACATTTCACGTAGCTTCTTAAAGACATCTTCCATCTCAAGGAGTTTGGTACTCACATGATTAGACTGACTTGGCTACATTTCAACAAATGTGTTGGTCAGCTAACAAGTGTTCAGATGTCAGTACATCTATCCATCCCTACCATACTACAGCTTTGTTCTATTCCTTTATAGTCGAGTGACTTTTGAAGAATCACAGAAACATAGGTCTGGGATCATAACATCAGCATTACAGGTTAGAGTGGGAGGATCTAAGGCTTGTAAGGGACCTCAGGGGTTGCCTGAGTGGGGTACAGTATGTGTGATTTGGTGGATGTGTAATCTGGCAGGACTCTGAATTCTCCTCATTCCAGCTTCAACCATCTCGACTAAGAGCAAACGTGCTTTTGTTCATTTTACATGCTGATCTTCTGAATAAGCTTATTAAAAAAATGTTTTCCATTTTCACCTATCAATCTAGTCCAATCTCTCATTTACAAATAAAAAGGCTCAAGAGGACAAGGGATTTGATCTTGAGAGAGGCCACTAGAAGATCTAGACTGGCTCTTGATCTTCAAAAAAAATTTCAGTAAAAGAAATATCATAAGTAGAAGGTACAGGCGAAAAAACCTGCAGTAGGAGAATGTTTAATTTCTATAGTTTACAAAACACTAATACATATATCTCATTTGATTTTTACAACACACTTGGGAGGCAAGCAGTACAGGTATCATTAACCCTAATTTACAGATGAGGATATCAACACTGGAGAAGGTCAAGTGGCATGCACAACCCCATAAGTGTGAGAGCCTGGCCTACAGTTCAAGTCTTCTGGCCTTGAACTCAGTACTTTCTGTATTACACCACCATGCATACTAAAGAATTACACCACCATGCAGACTTAAGAAAGACACATGACAAATAAATGTGTCAACATATCTTAGAGACAGGAATCAGTAGTGGGTAGAGGACTCATGCAGTCTGGTGCCTGAGGATATGATTTGGCAATTGTGTGCATTTCCTCAAAGTTGTCCTATGCTGTCATTGCTCATACTCTGAATCATGCACATTGTTCCCATTGGGGGAACATTTGAGCATACTTTTCCATGGGCTATTTTAGCAACATCAATTTGCTAATTATGAAGACAAAATTATCTTATTAGATCACAAGGAAACCTGCCTTTTGGTTTTGTCAAGGCTTTGTTCCTGCTGGTTAAAAATCTTTTGGTATTCCATAAGAATTTACCTTGCCAAAAGTTTAATGTACACCTAGATAAATTTTATTCTGTGTTAAAGGTCTATTTTTTTCTTTCGTTTTCTTTTCTCCTCCCATCCTCTACTCTTACCTCACTAATAATTATTCACTATTGAAAATGTAAAGTATCTTTTCAAGGGTAAAAAGAAAACTTAAAAGGAAATGACTTTAAACCTTACAACATAGGACTCAATATATAACAATAGATTGAAATATGGTAGAGATTAGATTATAAAAATGAGGGATGATTAAAAAAAAACCCAGGCTTTCTGGGAAAACAGCTGTGCAGTAATTTTCAGTGTAATAGATAAAGCAGTTTGAAGTTTGAGTTTAAAAGTCACATTTGGCTAGTTTACCTTTCTTGGTACTCTAGGAAAAGATCGAGAGTCCTTAAAGGTATATAATTAATGAACTGTGTAAAGTGCAAGAGAATCATTTAAACCAATTTCACAGGACAAAACCCAGTGTATTTAATTAGGCCATCTTGGAGAATATAAGCATATTATCTGAGAAACTGCTACTGTATTAATATGCTAGGGTTAATTAACAAGTTTCCTTTTCTTATAGAAGTTCTTTAGGTGCCTTTGGCTTCTACAGGTCAGATGGAAATAGAATCATATTTGGTGTTGGGAGTAGAAAAAGAAGATGATCATGGAGATAAGGTCAGATCCTTCTCTTTACTTTGCCCAAGAGAGAACAACTTATGAGGACTTTAATAGATTCCCTCTGTTGGGATTAGGTAGAAGTGAGAAAGACAGTAAGCTACAAATAACAGTGGTTTAAATGAGATATAAATTCATTTCTGTCTTTCATAAGTGAAGTCTGGACGTAAAGGGTCCAGGGTTGGTAAGGCAGATTTACAATCATCAAGGACACAGACTCTTTTTCACCTGTTGCTCTCCTACCCTCAGTGTGTGGCCTCTACCTAGTGGGCCAGAATTACTGCTGGAGCTTCAGCCATCACATTTTATTTTCAAGCCCAAATGAAGAAGATAGAGATGAAGAAGGCTGCATGACCTTCCCTTAAGGAGATCTCAAAGGACAATCCTGCTCACATCTCACTGAACAGAATTTAATCATAAGGGCATAATCAACTCCAAGGGAAGGTTTTTTGTTTTCAGTTTTCTTTCGGGGTGGCTATAAACTGAGCTAAAATCAAGGTTCCTTCACCAAGCAAGGATGAGCGAATGGATATTTGGGATTGTGTCTGACACAAATCTTCTTTTCTACCATGATTGCCAACCACTTGGGCTTGCGCTGGATGAGTATGCCTGAAATCCCCTCATCTTCTCAATCTGGACTAAGGCGTAAATAAATAGCTGATGCTTCTTGTCCGGTACAAGAGATGGGGAACTTGAGGGAGTTCTTACTTTCCCCTACAATTTGCTGGGAAATGCACCTTAAGATGCGGTTTAGTACTAGATGCGGGTTGCTCCTTGTGGAACTCCAAAAGAACTGAAACTCGGGATGAAACCCTTGTAGCATCATCATCATATCCCGAAATACACAAACCTAAATTTAAATGGTATCAAAAATGGCAGATGGGCCAAATAACCATATTCCAGGCTGGTATGAACCTGTGTGTCCCACGAGATTTTTCTGAGGAAAAAAAAAAAAAGCCCCACGCAGTTAAAATCTACACAAGGAAGACATCTTCAAACATTCTGCAATTTGTTTTCTGGCAAGGACCATGGGAATAATAGTGGAAGCCAGATAAATTTGAATAAACTGAGTCTTCATTTCAAAAAGATTCATGGAAGAGTCAAAGTCAAGCTCCAGATGCCATGGTTAAAAATGTCAAAACAAGATCTAAGAGTACTGAGATGACTAAACTGTAAAAAGTATTAGTTAATCATACAAAATTTTGTTACATGAAGTAGAGGGAGTACTGTAGTTGTCTCAATAAATCTATTTTACAGTTAATTAATAAGATGATATATTAACTTCCCTAGCCTGTTTTTGGCCCCAGATTAATCATTATTGGTTTGACACACATTTATTGAGTGTTTACAATGTTCCAGGCATTGTGCTAAGAGCTGAATAAAACAACCTGTGTCCTCAAAGAGCTCAAAGTTTGGTGGTGGCAAGTTATTTGTAATTTTCATCTTTACCATTGTACTCTATGATCTTAGAATTAAGAATTTGGGATTAAGAGACATGGTTGGTCCACCAAGAACAAAATGAAAAGAGCTTAGGTTTAGCACTAAGAAAACATCCATTTGAAGTTCAGCCCTGTCACTTACTACCTGTGCCCTTGAGCAGATCACTTAATCTTTCTTAATTTCAGTTTCTTCCTCTGAAAACTGAGGATGTCTTAGGATTGTTCTGAAGATTAAATGATATAATGTAAATGCTTTGCTTGGCCATAAAAGGCACTCAAAAGCTAGTTGTAATTATTATAATTATTATTAATTATTGCACTATTTTCAAGAGTGAATTGGTTCTAAAAAATGCTTTGGAGGATGCACATAATTATATATATATATATATATATATATATATATATATATATATATATATATATAAAGATATATATATCTTCCTTTAGCCAACATATGCACACATTTAAGAGTAATATGAGTTGTTTTATATTGCAAATATCTTTTATATTTACTTTTTTAAAAAATGTTTTATTTATTTATTTGAGAGAGAGAGAGAGTGAGAAATAGAGCACAAGGTGGGGGGGAGGGGCAGAGGGAGAGAGACATGCATACTCCCTGCTGAGCAGGGAGCCTGATACGGGGCTGGATCCCAGGACCCTGAAATCATGACCTGAGCCGAAGGCAGATGCTTAACCGACTGAGCCTCCCAGGCACCTCTACCTTACGTTTTTTGATGGAAAATATATTCACTGTATATTCTCTCACTTTACTCAGTGAGATAGGTATTTTTTAAACATTGCAACTATCCTTCAAAGTAGTATCATTATCATCCCTATTTTAAAGATGTGAAAACCAAGGCATAGAAAGGTTACGTAACTTGCCCAAGGTGACTCACAACTAAGTAGCAAAGTTGGGATGTGAACCCAATCACTGTCTCCAGAGTTTGTATGCTGTGTCACTACAAATAACTTAATTCTTTAACCCATGAATCCTATATGGGACTAGAAAGAACTCTCTGACATTTAGTAATTGACTTTTGGCACAGTAGTACAACCCTAAGCCTGCCTTAAGCCCCGTGTTTTACAAGGCCCCACATATAAGAAACACAAAAAATAAATCTATTAAATAGCACACGGGCACCTCTGGCACTTGAGATCTGGTGCTCGGCACTGGCACCCGTGTCCTTAAACATCCACTTTCATGCTTAACCGCACTGAGGCCTCAGGGAAATGCTTCTTTACATCTCTTGCCCTATGTCCTTGAGTGAAAGGCAATTGTGTCTAAATGCTATGAAGTCTTGTGGATTGTACTGCCACCAAACTTGGAGATGAACACCAGCAGTTTGGGTGGATTTGGATAGCAGACGCAGCTAGAGAGGAGAAAAGACTAACTTTTCATTTCCTTCCTCTTAGAGAGCATGAGTACAAGAGATTTTTACATAGTGCAGTATCGTTTTTCATTGCATCCAGCATCCATGTTCTTGCTTTTCTTCACGTTTTGTGTTTCCAGAAGTACTCATGAGTTAGTATATTATTTGCAATAATTAAACAGGATTGCTGAGGGACATTCTGCAATTAAAATAATTCCTATTGCTCTTGAATGTGTGCATATGTAGGCTAGACATAATATGCATGAAGCTTGATATCAGTTCTTCCCTTTGGCCACAGACGGTCAATGCAAAAATCAAGAATAGTTTTAAATTTATTAAAATATTTAAATATGGGGTGCCTGGGTGGCTCAGTCGGTTAAGCATCTGACTCTTGATTTTGGCTCAGGTCATGATCTCAGGGTTGTGAGACTGATCCCTGCATTAAGTTCTATGCTCAGTATGGAGCTGGCTTGAGATTCTCTCTCTCTCCCTTTCCCTCTGCCCCTTTCCCTCTGTTTGCACTCTCATTCTCTCTAAAATAAATAAATAAAATCCTTTAAAATAATTTAAATAGATGCAAATAAATATTAAATGTTTTCTATAATTTTGAGTTAAAATTTTGATATTCAATAATTATAATTTATTTTTTTCTTTTCAATTTTAAGAATTGAATTTAAGAATTCAATTTTGAATTCTTTAGGGAAGAAATTTTTAAACATATAAAACAACTGTAATTTTATTCCAGTTTTATTGAGATATAACTGGTATATAACATTGCCTATGTTTAAGGTGTACAACATAATGATTTGATATATGTACATACTGTGAAATGATTACCACAATAAATTTAGTTAGCATCCATTATCTCACATAGTTACAAATTTATTTTTCTTGTGATGAGAACTTTCAAGATCTACTTTCTTAGCAACTTCCAAATATACAATACAGTACTATTAACTATAGTCAACATGCTGTGCATGCTATCCCCAGAACTTACCTATCTTATAACTGGAAGTTGGTACTTTTGAACATCTTCACCCATAATTGTATTCAGTTTTTTATATTTCCTTTATATTTTTTGATGGAAAATATATTCACAATTTGAATACTTTGAATGTAATTACATGTGTTTTTTAATCTTTTAGAGCATTAAGAATGAGTACAAGTTAAGGTCAACACAGAAACAGAAAATATGAAAGTGAAATTCAGAAAAGAAAAAATATCTGCAAGGTAGAAGGATAGGACTTATTTTTTCACCAAAAGTTTGAGAGCTTGATATGTAACTTTTAAACATGTAGACACATGATATGGGGGCCTCTGTGTATGGCTTGGTTCCACCTCCACAATGTTAGGGGTGGGACTTTCCAGCAGAGTTTATACAGAGTTGCCAAATCAAGCTCTTTCGGCCTAACTGGTATTTTAGCCTGTCTAAAGTCTCATAATTAGATCAGTATCCACACAAATAGACTCACAAATTAAGAAACTGGGAAAGCAAATTAATACCAAAAAATTGAGCACATTTCCGAAATATGAGTAATTTGAAGAAGACTGCAAGATGGATTTAGGTGTTTTAAGTACTACGTGATTTCCATGGGAAAATAGTCCATGTGGAAAATGGACTATTTTCTAAAATAAAGAATGATTTCTGACACAAAATTATCTTCAGGTTTTCTTGAAGAAGTGTTCCTTTTAATTTGGTCAGTCAATAAATGCGTAGTGATGCTCACGTAATGTGCCTCTACATGGTTAGACAACATTGAGAGGAGGGTGTTTACAATCTAACTGAAGAAATAAATGATGTACACTTGGAACAATTAGAGAATAGATCATAAAAACTGTGAACTGTGGGGTACAAACAACTATCATGGGGCATCAAAGTAGAGAAAGATTGATGTGATCTTGAATCATCTGGCAGGGAGGGCTTCAAAGAGTGGCACTGGAATGAGGCCCGTAATATACTCCCTGGAATGTATCTGCCTCATGACCCTGAGAGTGAGGACCTTCTTAAATTTTGTGCCCCTGGTTCCTGTCTGAGCTCACATTAGTCCTGGCCCTGGCCAAGCACATTCATTTCTTTTTCCAGAAGTCACTAGAGAGTATGGAGGCAAAGAGAGGCCAGATGTGTTACTCTAGTAGATGTCTCTGCACATAGACAGAGGCTAAGGGAAAGGATCCTCCCCCTAGAAAAGGTCATGGAAGTGAAGCTTCTTGCCAAGACCATACAACCAGTGGAGGCTAGATGCCAGGACTCCTGATTCCTGTTCATAAAAAAGATGATATGATGCAGCTTTGAGTAATCAAACCTGTCCACTAGAGCACTCAATTAACCAAGTCTTTCATTATCACTATTATTATCATCTTATCATCATTTTGCCTTCATGACTCTTAGGTGACTTAAGTAAATTATATACATAAACTATATATAAACTCATATAGTGTGGAGTAGAACGAGTGGTGACCCTCCCAAAAAAGGTAAGTCCATATCCTGGAACCTGTGAATGCGACCTTATTTGGAAAAAACCTCTTTGCAAAAGCAATTGTATTAAAGATCCAGACATGAGATTCATCTTTGACTATCTGCGTAGGTTGTAAGTCCAGATAAGTGTCCTTGTAAGAGACAGACAAAGGAGAGACACATAGAAAAGAGATCATGTAAAAATGGAGGCAGAGAATGGAGTTATGCAGTCATAAGCCAAGGAACACTTGGAGCCACCAGAAGCTGAAAGAGGCAAGGGAAGATTCTCCCTTAGAGCCTTTGGAGGGAGTACAGCCCAGCAAACACCTTGACTTCAGACTCCTGGTCTCCAGAACTGTGACAGAATAAATTCCTATTGTTTTAAGCCACCAGATTTGTAGTAATTTGTTATAGCAGCCCTAGGAAAACTAATACATAGGGCACATATATTTTTTAAAAGCCTGTATTAGTTATCTATTATCCCAAAATGTAGAGGCTTTAAAACAACATCTCGCACAGTTTCTGTGGGTCAGGAATTTGGGAACAGATTAGCTGGGTAGTTCTGGCTCAGGGTCTCTCCTGAGGTTGCAATCAAGACGTTGGTCAGGGCTTCTTGAAGGCTTGGCTGTGGTGCCAGACAGAGGATCTGCTTCCAAAATGGCCCACTCACAAGGCTGGCAAGTTAATGCAGGCTGGTGGCAAAAGGCCTAAGTTCTTTTCACGTGAACCTCTCCATTGGAATTTGAGTGTTCTCATAACATGGTGGCTGACTTCTGCCAGTGTGAGACAGCCAAGGGAGAGTAAAGCGGAAGCCTCAATATTTTTTATGATTTAGTCTGAGAAGTCACACACCATCATTTCCTAAATAGTCTATTGGTTATACAGGTCATTCTATTCATTGTGAGAGGAGATTAAACAAGGGCACAAAAACCAGGAGGTGAGGATGACTGAAGTCCATCTCGGAAGCTGACTAGCACAGGTCACAAATTTTTCAGGGTATATAGGGAGCCAGAATATTTTCTACACAGTCACCTGAACCATGTATATTTGGAGCCTTAATGTCCAACTATATAAAGTGCTCTTTGCAGTGACGAACTTGAGTTATTACAAGTTATTAAAATATTCAGTTCAGTTTACTTTCATATTTTGGGCTGAGCCATATGAAAGTTGCTGTTTTTGTGAGCAAATAATTTTCCAATATCAGCCATTTTCTGGTTTCAACCTACTATTTATAAAAGTGGAACTATGAAGTAAAATACCTTAGATCAATTTTTAAGAAATCATAAATAAAACCCACTTTTCTTTCACATCATTAGTTAACCATAAGTCTCAATGAATAGAATAAACTACTCTTCAAGCACTCTGGTTATTTGAAATGTTAAAACAGCGCTGATGTTCCCATAAAGTTTTTGAGAACCATAGGATCTGTGAGGGCAATGTATCACTGTGATTTTACAAAAGTAATTTAACATCCCTGGGGCCAATTTTCCTCGTCTATAAATGAAAGAATTTGATTAGATGTCATCTAAGCAGACTTACCATGCAAAAAAATTTTTTTTTAAGATTTTTTATTTATTTATTTGACAGAGATAAGAGACAGGCAGCAAGAGAGGGAACACAAGCAGGGGGAGTGGGAGAGGGAGAAGCAGGCTCATAGGGGAGGAGCCTGATGTGGGGCTCGATCCCATAACGCCGGGATCACGCCCTGAGCTGAAGGCAGACACTTAACCGCTGTGCCACCCAGGCGCCCCTACCGTGCAAAATTTTTTTAACATGTCCTTATATGCTGTGTGTGAGCCACTAGCAGTTTCTTTCTCCGACTCATGGTAAGAAAAACTGCATATTTAATTGAGTTGTAGAAAAATGTCTTTAACCAAATATGCTTATTCATTAGCATGTAGTATTTATAGTTAAACTCAAGGTGTATCATGTTTTTGAGTAGTACAGAGTCTTCCTTTCTCCTTTGTTCTCTAGAAAGCATAGACTGCCCTCCAGTAAATCAATTTTCTTAATTTGACTTGCTATATTTGACAACATTTTTTGGGTTCACATATTTTTTCTTGTGCCAAGTACTGCATTTTTCATTTCCCACAGAATCAGGACAAACTGTACATCCCCTGCTGTGTCCAGGGCAGATCTGGCTAAATGTCAACTATGTTAATTGGTATAGAGAAAACAGCAGCCCTATTTTTATCTGATTAAAAATCCCCACAAACATTCTTCTCTAAAATAAAGCTATGTCAGTACAAAGTGATTTAATTATAATATAAAGTTTGGCAGACATGTCCCTCCTGCCTTCATTTTACTGTAGCATGCAGAAATGCAACTGTTTCCTGGAATCTTTCAGTATCTAAGATTTTAATCCCACTTTTGGAGGTTTAGAATTTGGTGCTCAGAACTTTCTCTGGACTGCCAATTGGAATAAAATATCTTTGCTTTAAAGTGACATTTTTAAACAAAAGATTTACAGAACACTCTATAGAACCTTATTTAAAGGGTAGTTTGAAATATTTTATTCTACTCTTGAAAAGTCTCCATGTTAACAATTGCCCCAGGATGAGCAGATTATGTAATATAACTGCTTTAGTTAATTGGGGTGTGGGAGGTGTGGGTGTAAAAGAATAAAAGGTAATGAACTTTGATAAATTTATATGAGCAATAACAAGGTACCTGTGAAAACTTAATTTTATCAGAGAGTGACTGTATCTTCAGTGCTCTTTCAAAGTTGTATGCTGCCTCTTTAATGTTGGAATTCCCCAGGATTCTGTCTCACTCCTGGGAGCTTACTCCCAGGTTAATTTCATATACTCCATGATTTGTCAACTACTTATACACCCATATTGTTTGTATCTGTACCTCTACCTTATCAAAAGCTGTATTAATATCCTTTGGTATACTGGGCAGCTCCATATGGGTGTTTCCTGAACACCCCAAAGCAGCATGTCCAGTTTTCTGGTTTCTTGTACCATAGCACCACTCCAATGTACCAACAAGTAGAAAGCTGGGCAAACTGAAAAATCAACTCTTTTTAGATCTGAGAAGTGAGGTCGCAGGGCACATCATTGCTTCCCCCACACACTGGTGAGACAGACAGGTGAACACAGAGAATCACAATTTACAAGGGCAGAACCCACAAGCAGAAACCATCACAGGAACCAGTTCCAGGGTGCGGAAACCTAAACTGTAATTGACAAATTGCTGGAGGCTCAGTGAGGACAAGGCGTGGGGGAGGTTCCCACACTTTTGTTAGTTCTACCTCTGGAAGCTCTACCATGCCATCTTAGTGAATTCCAGAGAAAATTCCCTTGTTGTTTCCAGCAGGAGGAGGGGAAAGGAACAGTTTCAATATATGCCAGAACATTCTGTTCTTCTTAACACGGTCTACCCTCAGGAGAAATCACTTTACCAGAGTCTAATCTGCTGCAATTTTATCAGAGGCTAAACTACCTGGGAGGAAAAAAAAAAAAAAAAAAAAAAGACATCTCCAGCCCCATCTGTCTAACCTGTCCCACCTAAGCAAGAAGGGGGGAAAAAAAACCTGCCCAAAAAACCCCAAAACTAAGGAGCAACCTTAGTTGCTCATTTCCCTGAATGGGAAAAGATATTTGCAAATGATATATCTGATAAGGGATTAAAATCTAATATATAAAGAATTTATACAGCTTAACACGAAAAAAACAAATAATCTGATTAAAAAATGGGCAGAAGACCTGAAAAGACATTTTCCCAAGGAAGACATACATATAAATGGCTAACAGACACATGAAAAGATGCTCAACATCACTAATCATCAGGGAAATGCAAAGCAAAACCACAAGATATCATTTGCTGTGAATGGCTAGTCAGGATGGCTAGTATCAAAAAGACAAGAATAACAAGTGTTAGTAAGGATGTAGGGAAAAGGGAACCCTCATGTGCTGTTGGTGGGAATGTAAACTGGTGTAGCCACCGTGGAAGACAGTATGGAGGTTTTCAATTTTCAAAAAATTAAAAATAGAAATACCACACAGTCCAATAATTTCAATACTGGGTAAAAAATTGATATACTAATTCAAAAAAATTAATATACTAATTCAAAAAGATATATGTACTTCTATGTTTACTGCAGCATCATTTACAATAGCTAAAATATGGAAACAACCAAAGTGTCCATCGACAGATGAATAAAGAAGACACAGTATATATACAAAATAGAATATTAGTCAGCCATAAAAAAGAATAATATCATGCCATTTGTGACGTGGATGGACCTAGAGGGCATTACGCTAAGTGAAATAAGTCAGACAGAGAAAGACAAATACCATATGATTTCACTTATATGTGGAATCTAAAAAACAAATGAACAAACAAAAGAAGAAAGACCCTCTCTAAATACAGAGAACAAACTGGTGGTTGCCAGAGGGGAAGAGTGTGGGGGGATGGGCAAGATGGGTAAAGGGGAATGGGAGGTACAAGATTTCCAGTTACAGAATGTATAAGTCACAGGGATGAAAGGTATAGCATAGGGAATACAGTCAATGGTAATGTAATAGCATGGTATGGTGACAGATGGTAGGATGGTAGCTACACTTGTGTCGAGCACAGCATAAAAATAGAGTTGTGGAAGCACATAGTGCATAGTAACTAATGTAACATTATGTGCAACTACACTTCAATAAAATACAACAACTGAGAAGCACTGGTAAATTTCACAATCCATGGGCACAAGCTCACCCAAAGACAGACTGAAACACAGCACTATTGAAAACCTATTGATCATAAAAATCTGAATTTGTTAAAGTTGCTGATAAGGGGAAGCATTCCTGTAACACAGTCTCAATAATGTCTCAAAAGGGGGTAGTTAGGGAAAGATACTTATTGGATTTGGGAGGGGACTGGTATTAATCATAGGGTGCCTTTATAGTGGATGTTATTAGCTCGGGCAGGGATTTGATAAGAATTTGTAAACTAACTGAATTACTAGAACATGTAAGTCTGCACAGAGTTAAATCAGTTTGTGGTCTTGTAACATGAGTCTAAAGCTAGTGTTAAAACAATAAGAGCTTGAATTGTTTGTGTTGAGTATCAATAGTACAATTGATCCTTTTCGTTTTTGCTTCATTTCTCAGTCCCCCTTCGTTTAGTCATTCTTTATTCTAAACTGGAAGAAAGACCATTGTTTTTCTGGGAACATGATCGGTTCAGGTACGCACTGCTATTCAATAAGTCACAGTTATGTACTGAGTTTTTCATGGTAGTCCTATTAACCTCTATAAGTATCAGGCCTTCTTGTTCTTTTTGTTGGATAATCATTTGTAAATCATCTAGTGTAGCAATGGCTGTGCAGCAGCATTGAAAACTCTAAAGATCATATACCTGGGAACTGCAGTGCAGACAGACACTAAGACAAAAATGATTGGAGTTTGCAAGGCATTTCAAACCTACATTCCTAGATTTTAAAAACTGGACCACGGATATAGAATTGTCCTATCACTATATTGTTACACCTGAAACTAATATAACACTGCATGTTGACTATACTGGGGAAAAAAAGCTGGACATGTGACATAATCTTCCTTATATAATCAAGTTTCCTTTTTCTTTTAATTTGGGTAGGGTTTGTTCAACCTTACCAGGGAATGAAGAATAGTCCTATATCCAGTAATTTTCAAGGATACAGGTCTTGAGAATACTATGTATTTAGTGAATGAAAAAGGTGTCCATCAATAATCTAGGACCTTAATCCAGAATAGGGGGAAGAAAATAGCGAAGAGGATAAATATGAAAAGCCAAGGGAATATGCATATGTAGAAGAACATGGCAATCAGTGGATTCTCGTTCCATGGTGTTGGTGGGAAACAGCCTACTTCATGCAGTCATCAGCTTTTTCCAAAATCTAGGGCTAGCTGTCCATTCTCATGGGACATCTATGTCTAGATATTATCTAGAGTCCTCAACATACCCCTCATGATCTAGCCATATCTCTGAGCTCATCTCCTAATTCTCTTTCTCTTCTTCACTCTTTCTCTGGCTACACTGGCCTTGCTGTTCTGCAAACAAGTTAATCTTATTCCTGCCAGAGAGCCATTGTACTTACTATCCCTTTTCTGTGAAATGATATTCTCCCCAATATTTGCATTGCTGACTCCCACAATCCACTCAAGTCACATGTCACCTCCTTAGGAAAGCTTTCCCTTGTCATCCAATTAAAAGTCCACTGTCATTCTTGATTCTTTACCCTGCTTAAATTTTCTTCATAGCACTCTTCACTCCCTGTATTTGTTTCATATTTATCTGTTTATTATATGCCCTCTTGAATGTATGTACTATGCCAGAAGGCAGAAGACTTTTCTGTTTTGTTCACTGATGTGTTTCAGGACCTAGTACACTATCTGGCACATATAGGTGCTCAATAATTACTTGCTGATCGAATGAATAAATTAAAACCTCACACATACTACGTTTCAGTCATATAAAACTATTTGCAGTCCTGGTGTCTGGGTGGCTCAGTCGGTTAAGTGTCCAGTCCAACTCGATCTCAGCTCAGGTCTTGATCTCAGGGTTGTGAGTTCAAGCCCTGCATTGGGCTCCCTGCTGGGTGTGGAGCCTACTTATCTTTTTTTTTTTGCCTTTTAATAATAATTTTTTATTATGTTATGTTAGTCACCATACACTACATCCTTAGTTTTTGATGTAGTGTTCCATGATTCATTATTTGCATATAACACCCAGTGCTCTATGCAATATGTGCCCTCCTTAATACCCATCACCGGCCTATCCCAATACCCTACCCCCCTCACCTCTGAAGCCCTCAGTTTGTTTCCCAGAGTCCATAGTCTCTCGTGGTTCATTCCCCCTTCTGTTTACCCCCCCTTCATTCTTCCCTTCCTTCTCCTACTGATCTTCCTGCTATTTCTTATGTTCCATAAATGAGTGAAACCATATGATAATTGTCTTTCTGGGTATTTACCTCAAAGATACAGACATAGTGAAGAGAAGGGCCATATGCACCCCAATGTTCATAGCAGCATTGTCCACAATAGCTAAATTGTGGAAGGAGCCAACATTTATTGTGTGTCAAACATTATATTAGTTTTTTATGTACATTATTTTAATCTTGATAAGAAATCTTTAAAATAGGAACTATTATCCCTGTTTTACATATGAGGAAACTGAATAACGCGTCCAGAGTTTTGAACGTGTGTCTAACTCCAAATTCAGTACTTCCCCCATTGCCTCAAATGAATTAGTAAATCTCCTTCATGTTATTGATACATATCAACAAAAACTCAATATCCTAATTTTAACATTAAATCTCTGTTCTTATCTTAGTTCAGTGTTGCATGTTCTAATATGTTTGTACTTGATTCAGCCTCTTTAGATTACAAAGGAGAATGGACCCCAGATATCTTAAGAGCTCAGGTATCATATTTTTTTTTTTTTAAAGATTTTATTTATTTATTTGACAGAGACAGAGACAGCCAGCGAGAGAGGGAACACAAGCAGGGGGAGTGGAAGAGGAAGAAGCAGGCTCATAGCAGAGGAGCCTGATGTGGGGGCTCGATCCCATAACACCAGGATCACGCCCTGAGCCGAAGGCAGACGCTTAACCGCTGTGCCACCCAGGCGCCCCTCAGGTATCATATTTTTATTCTGCTTCATAATTAACGGTTTTTGATGATAATTCAGGTCAAGGTTTGGTTAATCTCCCTTTTTAAGGGAAGGATTGTACTTAAAAACTAATCAACACATAATTTTTCAACAGGTATATAAGGTCCAAATACATTGTAAGTCATATTGAAATTGTAAGATTAATATACCTGAAAGAAAGGAAAATGTGGCAGGAATAAGCTAAAGAAAGTAAGAGAGCATCTTATATGAGAGAACCTGGAGGTCACTCTGATTATTTCCTTTTTCAGCATGTTAGGTGAAGCAGTGGATATTAAAGGCCATATGAAACTTTTATGAAATTTTTAAAAGTACATAAAATAGTATCATGAGAAACTTAAGCACTGAGAGCTCAAACTCTAAAGTCACACAGACCTGAGATGTAATCCTAGTTCCCCCACCTAACAGCTGAGCAAAATTAAGCAAGTTACTTAACTTTTCCTAAGCCTCAATCTCAGAAAAATGAAGAGAAGTGTATTAGGCAAGGTAGCTAATTAATATAAAATACAGCATCATAATTTCAGAGGCATAATTTAATAAAACAAGTAAAATCCAACACAGGTGTTCCTCACCGTGCTTGGAGGATATTTCTGCAAGAATTAATTTGGGGCCCCAGGCTTCTTGCATTTTGTGGTTTTGACCTCCTCTAAATTATTTGAAGTTTTCATTCAGCTGGTAAATATGGAAAGAAAGAGAATATGGAGCATGTGTAGGATGTTCTAGAGGTTTTGTGGGCCAAACCTTAAATGGCTTTCATCATTTCTCGTCACTTTCTCCTGGACAGAAATCAGTCACATGACCCCGACTAATTACAAAAGGAGGCTGTGAAATACAAGGCGTGTGGTGAGGAGTAAAGGAAACAGACTTTGGTGAACACGTAGTTGTCTCTGCCCTTAAGTTCATGAGGTTGTTTTAGGGTTTAATTGAGATAACGCATGTAATGTGCTTAGCACAGGGTATGTCACCAACAAAGTTACACGTTCCTATTATTATCACAAGTATGTATGCTGAGAACCTGAAGAAGGGTCCCACAGTTGGAAGTAGAGTATTTGCTTGGAGGTTCTAGTAAGAGAACTCAGATACATTCAAAGTCCTGCCCTTTTAAAGGTTATGATCTTTAATTCATTTGGCAGCATCAGAAGATATAAACAGAAAGGTGAGGAAGGGGATGCCATGTTCATATCAGCTTAGCTAACAGAATATCAAAATGTTGTAATTTAGATAACCCTAATGTCCAAGAAGAGTGGGAATAGGGTAAACTGGTAGATTCTTAGGCTTTAGGAATGAGCTTAAGTGAAGTAGTAAGGAGTAAAAGTTCTGGTTAATTCTGTCTTCAAATTATTTTTCTCTTTTACTATCTTACTTTTAAGTTTAGACATCCTCAAGATTCTTCAGGTGCATTAAGTTTTCTTCACCCCACTTATTTTCTCCTCTGTTGCCATTTAAAACATTTCAAGCTCTAAGAATAGAGACCATGTTTGTCTCACACATTATTATGTCTTAGCATCTAGCAATACCTAACATAGAGTATTCAGGCAAGAAGAATTTGTTGAATAAACATCATCTGTACTGGTAGTTGTTTCAAGTCTTGCTGAAAGGGTCTAGCTAAAGTAATGGAAAGGCAAGTTTTTATTTTTTATTTTTTTTTTTAAAGATTTATTTATTTATTTGACAGAGATAGAGACAGCCAGTGAGAGAGGGAACACAAGCAGGGGGAGTGGGAGAGGAAGAAGCAGGCTCCCAGCAGAGGAGCTTGACGTGGGGCTCGATCCCGCAACGCCAGGATCACGCCCTGAGCCGAAGGCAGACGCTTAACCGCTGTGCCACCCAGGCGCCCCAGAAAGGCAAGTTTTTAAATCTTGTTTCTGCCACTGTAGTATCTGTGGGATTTTGGGACTTCTAACACTTAACTTTTTTTTTAAACAATAGAGAAAAATTATATAAGCACATAACTCCTAAAACTTGTATTTTTTCCCTTATATTAAATTGTACAATACTTTTTAGAGTTATAGTAGTGAGAATTAAATGAAAAATTTATAAGTGTTCCAAACACATAAAAGGCACTGAAGAATGGTTTCTCCCCCCACCCCCCACCAACCTCTCTACAGCATACTTTGTAATTTGAGAGCCTAGGAAATATCAAGTGCTATTCAAATTGTTCCTTCTGTTTTTGTTTCTATTCATTTGTAATTAAAGCACATAGGCCTTTAGGTTGGTGGTCAAAGTAAAGAGCTTATTAGTTCCCAAAGGACTGATGAGTTCATTGTTATAATAGTATTCAGCACCTAGAACAGTGGGTGTTCGATACATATATTTTTGTGAATGAATTAATAAAATACTTAAATAAGGATGATCCTCCAGATGGATAATTATGGAACGGACATGCTATAAGTGTGAAAAGGTAGGCAGGTTTTATCCAATGAGACGTTTGGAGTAGTGCTGCCAAATGGGTAACTTCAAAGTGTTTTCATTCATCCATTCCATCAACTACCATTCTACTGTGTGTCTACTATGGAGCAGCCACAATATTTTTTTTTTTTTTAAAGATTTTGTTTATTTATTTGACAGAGAGACAGCCAGCGAGAGAAGGAACACAAGCAGGGGGAATGGGAGAGGAAGAAGCAGCCTCCCAGCAGAGCAGGGAGCCCAATGCAGGGCTTGTTCCCAGGACCCTGGGATCACGCCCTGAGCCAAAGGCAGTCGCTTAACGACTGAGCCACCCAGGCGCCCCAGAGCAGCCACAATATTAACAAGAAGATATCTCTGTGCTTCACACTAGCACAATAAAACAATCACAAAAATAATTAGTAGGAGGATGTATATGATACTACATGAGTAACAGAAATAAACCACTGACTACTTATGAGGGTGTGAAACAGCATGGCATACCCAGTAGTGTGACACTGGTGGGAATGCATGTAGAGGCTGGAGAGAGATAAGGCTCAACAAACTATACTCAGGTAGGGGCTAGATCATGAAAGGCTTTATATGGCAAGCTGAGAGTCCTAAATTTTACCCTCTAGAGTATTGATTGGGGTGCTACCGAAGAGTTTTAATGCAAAGAAAAGATAAATACATTTTAGGTTCAGAAAGATCTGGGTTGGAGAGTCGAGGTATGAGAGACAGGGAAATCAGCTAAGAAGTTATTAGAACAGTCTACACGGGGAAGGGATCATAAATCATAAAGGCTAGAACTAAGGCAACAGATGTGGTATTAGAAAGAAAATGGGTTTGACGGATATAACCAGTTTAGGCAAGGTAAGAGAAATGAGAGAGAAGGAGGGCTAAGCATGAGTCACGGTTTTCTGCCTTGGACTTCTGGGCAGGTGGTTAAGGCCATCCCTGGAATAAGGAACAAAGAAGATCCGCATGGATTAGGCATACGGAATGGGCAAGGACAAGAGAAGTCATTTTTGGCTATAGTGAGCTTGAAGCATCTGTGGGACAAGTAAAGATATTTCTTGAACAGACCAAGGAAAGTAGAACACACAGAAAACTTAAGTATATAGGACAGGGCAGGCTGGTCAATAATTCCTGTCCTTAGAATACTTCCCCATCATCTTCTACATTTCTTCACATTTTTCAGTTCACCATTGTACATAAACTTCTATAATCATCACTGATTACTTATTTAGAAACTTATAAAATGATCCTTGAAAAAAGTACAGTGGTAATATTATCCTATAATGTCATTCATAGTAGTGCAAAAAATAGTTTCCTGTTGTGTACTTAGGAAGAACTTCTACATTTTTCCTAAGGTTGAAATATTTAGCTGTTGTCAGCTAAATGCCTTGCTAATGTTGACTTACTTCAGCAGGAGGTTTATTGGTGTAGCCGGTCAGGTCAACTGGTAATTCACTCAGTGGAACCTATAGAAGGGTGGCAAGGATGGCGCACAACCTGTCTTCGAGTATTGGGTAACCATACTGCACTATGGATGGGGGGCAGCAAACTGGGCACCAGACTGCAGATGGACTGCAGATGCACCGAAGGAAATCATTACTGTTTTGTGAAACTTGGGACTGGCTTGACAAAGATAAAGCCTGCTGGTTTAAGACTGTATGTTCTTGGCAAAGCATGGTGCTGCAGAATTTCACCAGCCATAGTGAAAAAAAGGGGGGGAGGCAATGGGAGGAGACCACAAAATCTGTGATATGATACATAAAATGTTAACTATTAGCTTTGCCTCTTCTGAGAGGCACCAGATTGAAGCACGAATTTTGGATTTGGCTGGCAGATGGTGTACACAGACTTTTGGAGTATGTTTGCATTTCATTTGAAAGGAGCAAGATTACGTAGGACTATTACGGTAGTTTAACATTCATAGAGATTTTAAAATTTATCCCTAAACCTGAGTTTAATGTGAGGCTCTATTACATTTTAAAGGCTCTGTTAAAGATATGGATCTCATAGAACAGATTCACAGGTTACAGTAATTCCTCTAAAATGTCTACAGGTCAGTGTCTCCTTTCCCTGAAAATCTGGTTTACCCAAGAGAAAAAAGGCCAAAGGGAAGAAAAACTAAACCCGGCGAGATGGCAGGTAGTGATGTCTCAATTCTTTGAAAGGGACTTCTCCATTTACCAGCCTTCTCACTTCCTTCTATGGTCTGGACCTTTAATCATCTCCGCAATCAGCCTTGTAGGGTCAAGCTAATCTCTGTTGACATCATCCTACTACTTCCCTTTTCGAATTCCAGTGAAGTTATGTGTTTCCTGTCCCGTTTGACACCCTAGGGAAAGGATACAGGCCGGTTAGTATCTAAATTTAGTCCAGCAGTAACGTGTCTGAGTTTTCAGAGGAGAGATAAATAAAAACAGGTGAAATTTTCAAGTCCTTCAAGAAAATGGGGGAAAAAACAAAACAATACCCCAACCCTTCTGGGGTAAGTAAGCAGGGAGAGCTTCAACAACAGTTTCACAGTAGGGAGAGGCCTGCTGGCCAGGCTCAGAAAATGGGCCCACTGAAGGCGTTTTCCTTTTCCTTAAAACCAGGAGGACGGCTTTGGGGGGGAAGGGGGAATCCCTCAACACAATCTTGACTCAGCCACTAAAGTCTGGGGAGCCGGAGCCCTGACAGTCCCTTCCCCACGCCGAGCTGCGAAGGCGGCCGCACCTCCTCTTTGTCAAGCCGTTGGTTTCAACCACAGGCACCAGGACACACTTGGGGTGGGAGAGGAGAAGCGGCCGCCACTCCCTGGCCCGCCCCCGGCGCCCCGGACTCGCCGCCCCTCCCCCGCCCCACCTCCCCTCTGTGACCCCCGCGTTCCGCCTCGGGCGACCTGTTGGCAGGGAGTGTCACGTGACGCGGCGGCCGCGCACTGNCCGCCATTTTCCTGCAGCTGCCTGTCCCTCTTTCCCTGCCCGGCTCCAGCTGACCTGGGAAGGGGTGGGCTGAGCTGAGGCGGGGGCAGGGGAGTTTTTTTTTTTTTTTTTTTTTTTTTTTTTTTTTTTTTTTTTTTTTGGGGGGTGCGGTGGGGGGTGGGGGTCCTCCGGCGCTTGGGGGTCCCAGTCCCCGCCGGCTGCCGAGCGGGAGGAGTGGCGGAGGAGCCGCAGAGATGTCTGGCCAGAGCCTGACGGACCGAATCACTGCCGCCCAGCACAGTGTCACCGGCTCCGCCGTATCCAAGACAGTATGCAAGGCCACGACCCACGAGATCATGGGGCCCAAGAAAAAGCACCTGGACTGTGAGTGAAGCCGACCGCGGCCCCTGTCCCCCCGACCCACGTTCTTCTCCCCTTCTCTTTTCTTACCCCTTCAGCTGCCTCTTCCTTCCCTGAGTCTAGTCTGGCACGGCGGGTCCTGTGCTGCTCCGAGGTGTGTTCTTTTTGCTTCCATCACACCTGCCTTCAAGGCTTCCGTTCCCTGTCTAAAAAATCCCTGATAAGCTACTCCCCCCTCCCCCCGGGTACCTAGGGGACCCTCGCTTTCTTGCCCGGTGCGCCACGAAACCCCATCACACCCGACCAACTTGCCTCTCCACCTAGCTTCTCACCTCCCTGTCGCCTCGGTCTACTGCAGCTTTCCGCTCTTTCATCCCACCCGTCCCGTGCTGCCTGGTCGCCCTCTCCTGAGCGTCTCTCCGCTTGCTCCCGGTCTCACCGCCCCATTGTTTCCCCATTAGCCTTCGGGTTCCGTAAACGCCCTGTTCCGTGGACCTAGATCCCTATTTCTCCGCAGTCCTGAAGGCTGCCTCCCTTGAAGTGATTGCCACTTCCTTTGCTCCACTAGCCTCTTCTGTCTCTTCCTTTCTTGGGTTTCTCTTCCAGCTTTCCTCTCACATTTGGGTTACATTTCTTTGCTTCAGTTAGGTTCCTTCGTCTCATTTTATGTCAGATACATCATAGTCAATATCCGACTCTGATCCCAGATTACTTTCTTTGTGGGAGTGAAAGTAAAGGTATTCCGTTTGGTGTAGGGAACGCTTGGAAGTTAGGATTTTTAATTGCTTTTGGTGGAATCTGATCATTCTATTTTCATGCTTTTTAGATAAGTTGTGACTGTCAGCCCCCCCCCCCGTGTTTCTTTTTCTAATGGGGATCTGGAAAAGGATTGGCTGATAGTGGTATCATTTCCTGGAACTGTTAACCCTGGCCGTTCGAATTTAGAAGGTTGAGTATGAAGTGTAGATTATTGGAATGAAAAATGGATTAATATCAAACCTACAAATAACATACATCTCTTTAAAAATGCTAAAAAGGTGATTGATGATGCTTGAATTTGGACTTCTTTTAATATATGCTGGTTATCTCGGGGGACCACCTTTTCTTATCCGGCATACTTAACTACTCCGTGCACTGACTTACACACAATTACCATAGCTAACTCCTCCCAACTTTTTCCAAACCTGGAAGCCACTTATAATATCCTCATTTTTCTTTCCTTTACCTGGAGGTACAAAGCTCAGTGGATTACACAAGCTTTGACTCAGTGGAGTGACCTAAAACTTTTCAGGAAATAAAACAGGGAAATAGACACAATAATAAGTTCCTTTTTAAAATGGTAGCTGGACACGTTAGCCTGACTGACCTTTACTCTCATGAAAGTTACTTTGCTTTACTGTTTGAAGCAAGAGTGAGCCTGTCCTGAAAGGAAATTCACTGACAGGAGTCCTGTTTTGATTTCTTATTTGGACTTCAGCTGTAAGGTCTGCTCTTAAAAATATATATATACACACACACACACACACACACAATGTGAATTCTTCCAAGATCCTTTGCTCTTGAAGTGCTGTTAGAACAAGTTATTGCTCCAGACAAACCCATTATTCATTGTGACTTGTTCCTTCGCTGTGGAAAAGTTAAAAAAAAGTCATTACTGCTTGGTTCTCCTCTAATGCGCTCGTCATGTGGCTGTTTTTAACTATCCATTCTTGCCTGTTTAGAAAATGCAGAATATATTTAAATGTTGACACTTTTATACCTGGAAAATTCTTTAAAATCAAATGTGAAGCCATACGTGATTTTTTGATTATCTGATATTTGGAGTAGACAGTTTTACTGTTTACTTCCCTTCAAATGACTACTTGGCTTGCTGTAGCCAATTTTATGGTTTGACCTAACACTGTTAATTCTCGTTTTTTTTTTTCTTTTCGTTGATGGGGGTAGGTGAAAAAAACTGCTTGTTACTCTAAGAACTGTTTTCCTCTTTCCTCACTTCAAAATGATAAATTATAACAAAAATATGTATAGTTTTTAAAAGTCTTTATAAAAGTTTTTTGCATTATTTTAAATGTAGCAGTTCTTTTAACACATTGCCAAGGGTAGAAAATTGGCTAGATAGGGTTAGGAGGGTGATGTTTGCTTGTGCTAGCTTTTTTGATTAGTGCTAGCTTTTTTTCTCTTGTAAAAGCAGCTACGGCGGATGCCAACTGGGATTAGATTTGGAGGGTAAACTCACATTTATAGTTCTTCTCCACTTTAGAACTTGAATGTTCCTGGTAATGTGTGATTTTTTTTTTTCTTTAAATCCATATAAGTTGCTACTATTCTAGTTCCTTTCAGTGAGGTTTTAAAATACTTTTTTCCCCTATATTGTTTTAAATGCCCTTGTAACAAGTTTTCAGTAATGACGTAAATTTGTATTAAGTAAAGTCTGGCCAATCAGTGGTTTTTCTAAACACCTTCCTCCCCCACATGCTTTACCATGCTTCCAGAAAATTAAAAAGGCTTTCTTTGAAAGACAGTTCTGTGTCTTGACACCATGAACTTTAGGCTTTAATGTAGAGATAATTTTTTCTCTTTTAGGAATTTTTCTTTCTAGTGAGGTCTTTTAGTTCTGTTGCACCGTTTAATATCTTGAATGACTGTTTCTAGTTAGTTGAACTTAGTGAAAGCAATTTCATTTTTTAAATGTTAGTGTACAGCAAATATGCTTAGGACTTTTTTTTTCCCGTGAACCTTTAGACTGTGGAGGTGGTTTCTGTGTACTTCGCCAAGGTGTTTCCATATTAGGAAGTGATTATTATAATCTACGAATTATGGCTTAATTTATACTATAGTATATACTTGTTTAAGAAAGATCTTTTGCTTTGCTTATAAGTGTCTGTAGATAATAGCGTTAACTTAGGGTCCCTAGTGTGAAGAGTTGTCCAGTTTGAAACATATAAGTAAAAATAAACATGATTTGCATTTAGTTTCAGGCCTCTAATGGTCATAATCAAGGTAGAAGAATAGCAACCCTTAAATTGGAAGGACTTCAATTTGCGAGGCACTTACTAACCATTCTCTAATCTCTTCTCATGGCCATGGGAGAGGCAAGCCATATGCTTAGGAAGTAGTATCTCCATTTAAGAGGATATAGAATGCTTCAAACATCCATAATTATTAAAGTATAAAAACACAATTTTTATTTTTTATATATTTTTTAAGAGGGGTGGGAGGGGCAGAGGGAGAGGAAGAGAGAGAATGTTAAGCTCCACGGCCAGCACAGAGCCCAACACAGGGCTTGATCCTGCCAGTCTGATACCATGACCTGAGCAGAAATCAAGAGTCTGGATGCCTAACTGAGCCACCCAGGTGCCCCAAAACACAATTTTTTTAATGTATAAATTCTTAATTTAAAAAGCATTCTTATCTGACTTCAAAACCTTTCGTCTCATTTTGTTTTTTGTTATGAATACTTAAGTTTCTTTTTTTCTATATTTGTTTCATTTACTGCCCTTGGGCATTTAATTGTAACATGTTACACTGAAATATAGTATTTATGTTAATGGTAATAATGACTTCACTTTTTTATCCGTATTTTTTCCCGCTTAATTTCCAGGGACACTTCATTCCATCCATCGTCTGCCTTAGATCTTGACAACAAGTCAAGATCTTGTTCTTACTAAGCACCCATTATAAGTGTATCTCTGTAGTAGATATAGTGTGGGCTTTGTGTGTTGTGTACTAGATCTATACCCTGCCTAAATTTGTGGAAACATTTTTTTTAAAAGGATTTGTGAATGTATTGAATATGTAGAAGGTGGAATTTGTATTTGCATTAGTGGTTTGTATAACCATTGAAAATGTATGTAAAATATCAAAAAGTACCTGAAATAATTACCTTTTTGATCAAATGTATTTATTTGTGATTTCATTGGGTGCTTAGTTTGCATATTGTTGAGAAGGTATCTGGTAACTGGAATCTGATTTGCAAGAAAAAGCATGTGAGGAAGACTGCCCCAAGGTGTGTCTTGTTTAGAAATAAAGTAACTGAGGCTTTCCAAATGGATCTTGTTTTAAAGAGCCAGTTGTTTTGTGGTTAATGCATGGACTTACTGTTCTTTCTCATAAGAATTAACCATATGATTTATATTTTCCCTTTTCATTATTTAATGTATTCTGTCCCTTACTATTTAGTCTTTTAAATTTCTGAAATACAGAAAATGGTAATGGAGTCAAATATGTCAAATGCCTGAGGTATGTAGTAGAACTACACAAATGTAATTTTTTTCCTCCTTGATATATACAGTTATTGTCTGACTTGTATGTATTTTAAAAGAGAAATTCAGAAGAGAACTTAATATATAACCATTTTGGTAGCTGCCTAATTCGTAATTAGCAAATTCTAAAATACCTTTGAAAAGTACGTAGGCTTCACTAGTGGACTTGCTATTTTTAAAAATACTTAATATTAGACTCTAGGCATCTGTTTTTTTATCCTTATAGCAAGGCTTTTTATGTTTACTGTATATTTTATATTTCTGAATAATTTTTAAAGGTGTTTTCGAATTTAATTCAAAGTGGCAGATGAGGTCACTTCATAAGAAGTGACTAGGCCTTTTTTCCCCTCATTTGATTTGTGAAACACTTGTATGAAATACTTAATTAGATGTTTTAAAAGTACATTAATAGTTAAAAAGTAATCTATTTTAATTAAATACCAGAATTGCATTATTTTATTTTATTATTATTATTTTTTAAGATTTTATTTATTTATGTGACAGCCAGGGAGAGAGGGAACACAGAAGGGGGAGTGGGAGAGGAAGAAGCAGGCTCCCAGCGGAAGAGCCCGATGTGGGACTCGATCCTGGAACACTGGGATCACGCCCTGAGCCGAAGGCAGATGCTTAACGACTGCGCTACCCAGGCGCCCCCAGAATTGCATTATTTTAAACAAAATTGTTTATTTTGACTCTGATTATCATTAAAATATTTGATGTGAAAGTTTACCGTGATGCATAGAAAAGTGCTTCACTTCTATTTCCGAAATGCTTAGTTTCATGATTTCCCCTTTAAAATCAAAGATGTAAGAAAAATAAAGGCTTCTTGGCAAGAGGTTAGAGCCCTACCAAGAAGAAATAGGGTTAGATTTTCAAAGTACATCCTTAGTATTTGCTCTTCCTGTTCTTTTGATGGCTGAAGTGGCATTTCCGTTACTTTGTGTTCTGTCTCAGTGTGTTCCCCGTTAAACTGCTTTATATATTTCTCTAGAGAATTAAATTTTTGGATTTGACCTTTTAGAGTTTTATATTTTTATTGTGTATATGGTTCTTTTAATGGAGAAACATTTCCAGTAGTCAGATTTTACTAATGATATTCCTTTAGATGGGAATTCTGATGAACCTAAACATTTGTGTTAATATGTTCAAAGTTGTAATTTGCCAGGTTATTGGAATACAGTATTAAGGATTTTTCAAGTTATACTAGGATGTAGTGGCAGTACAGCAATGCATGTTCTTCGTATTGATGCATTGGTTGATTTTATATTTATTTAACTAATATTTATTTGTGTTTATTTTGTGCTGGGCACTCATTGTGCTGAACACTTTACATTTATTTATTTATTTATTTGATTTTTTTTTTTTTTTTTTTTTTTTTTTTTTTTTTTTTTTTTTTTTTTAGATTT
This sequence comes from Ailuropoda melanoleuca, assembly GCF_002007445.2. Taxonomy (NCBI): domain Eukaryota; kingdom Metazoa; phylum Chordata; class Mammalia; order Carnivora; family Ursidae; genus Ailuropoda; species Ailuropoda melanoleuca. Next base: position 43,895,264 of record NC_048225.1, read on the forward strand.
TATTTATTTATTTGACAGACAGCCAGAGAGAGAGGGAACACAAGCAGGGGAGTGGGAGAGGAGGAAGCAGGCTCCCAGCAAGGAGCCCGATGCGGGGCTGGATCCCAGGACTCTGGGATCACGTCCTGAGCCGAAGGCAGACGCCCAACAACTGAGCCACTCACGCACCCCTAAACACTTTACATTTATTAACTTTATTCCTTTCAACAACTTTGTGAGCAAGGTTTTATTATTATCTCTATTTTACTGTAGAAGAAGCTAAGGCTCTGAGAAGTTCAGTAATTTGCTCAAGGTCAAGAAAGAGGAGAATTGGGATTTGAACCCAGGTAATCAGTCTAGCATCAGGCTTGTGTTTTCATCTCAGAGTGACATTTTACATAATGCTCTTCTGTTCCAGGGAATGAATAAACCATACTCATTTATTCATGGCAGTGGTTCTTAAAGTGTGGTCCTGGCACTTCTGGGAGTTCCCTAAGACCCTTTCAGCTTATTTGTTAGGTCAAAACTATATTCATATACTAAGATATTATTTGCCTTTTTCATCTTTGTTCTTTCATGAGTGTACAGTAGAGTTTTCCAGGGACTATGTGATGTATGATATTGCAACAAGATTAAATGTAGTAGCAGATGTGATAATCTAGCAGTTTTCTATTAAGCCAGATAGTAAAAAGTTTTGCAAAAAGGAAAAACGGTACCACTGTTCTAAATTTTAGTTTTGGAAAGGCTCTGAGACTAGAAAATGTAACCCTAAGGAAGAGTGTATATTAGAGAGGAGAAAAGGATACTCAGAGAGGAAGTAGATTTAAGAGGTCCTTTAAACTCTGAGTAATTTGGTAGGTAACAGTGACCCAGCCTTTGGAGGACTTTGAGCAGAAGATGTGGCATAATCTTTTATGTCACACTGTTAGGTAGATTGGAAGGAAGGTGCAGTGTGACTTGGAAAGGCAATTGCTGGGGGCAAAAAGAGTCTAACAGTAATACCTAATTCTTTCCCTAAAAGGACTTCATAAAGTTCATCATTGATTGGGACTCCTGATCCATTTTTCCTCACTTTTTTACTTTCTAGGCTATTCCTTTTCAGCCAAGCACTTTAGTTACCAGTCGTGCCAAAGTAAGTTCTTGACCCCCAGACTATTCGCAGTTGCACATACCATTCTTTGGACACAAAATAGCTTCTTCTCTGTCAAAACAGATACCTCCCTCCTTTTAAATGTTTTTAAAAACTAACTTGCTTTCCTTAACACTTACAGTTAAAGTAGCCTCTTTTGCTAAAATCATTACTGGATAACGTCCCCTGCTCCTGTCATTCCAACCTTATTATCGCCATTTAAAGTTTATAACTTTGTTAAACACAGTATCATGCTTTTATGTATGTTTTGGGTTCACATGTATTTTCTCTGTAGAATAGGAACTGTACTTTTCTGCACTGTTCTATATCTCTTCTCGAAGTACCTAATCAGTGACCCTGTGGGTGCTCAGTAAATATTGGATGATTGCACATAATCTCCCTTCTCAGCTCAGACTATTCCATGAACAACTTTGGGACATAGTATAGAGATCTATTCCAGTAAACATTCAATAATATTTTTATGGTGATTTTCTTAGTTGCAGTGAATGGTAATTACCTGGTTTCAAAATTAAATGTAATAGTCAATTGGTAGCATTGATAAAAAATGTAAAAAATTGTTATGTGTTTCACGGAACCCAGGAGGCATTAAGAGGGTTAGTTTTGTTGAAGTAGTAGGCGATGTTTTCAAAATATTGTCCCGGGGGGAAAAATGGGGGTTGCAGTTGCTCAGTTTGAAAACTGTATTGAGGCATGTTTTTGAGGATATGTTCTTGAAAGTGGAAATTAATTTTAAGAATTAAACAGGGGACCAGAAATAGATTTGAAATGTTTTTCAGAGTTGTTTCCTCATACAACTCTAGGAGATGGTGATCACATTGTAGTCTATGTGCATTTTACATTCCAGAGTACTAACTGTATGGCAGACTCATTCTAGATGTAAGGAAGGATAAAGTACACAATGTCAAAATGCAAAAGGAAAGAAATGATGGTTTTAGAATGAATCTTTATATTGGGCAAGCGTTGGAGAGGACTAGTGATTGTTGTGATAGTAGGACTACTAAATCTTGGCCATAAGTTGATTCTAGGGGCAAGGGGGGATTGCTGAAAGTTTTCTCTGAACTGAATTCTAGCAGTAATTTCCAAAATGGTGCTGATATTCATAAACTTACTACTTGAAAGCATCAGCGGGGCCCTAATTTTACTCAAGGGACACTTCCAAGTGGTGGTTGAAGCAACTAGCATTGCTTTCCAGATTTCTTCTCTCACTAAAGATTGTAGGCATATAAGTACAAGTGACTTCATATTTACACTTATTGTACATGTTTCTACTGGTTATAGATCTCTTCATGTGACTATAAGCTCTGAACAAGGGTTGTGGTGTGTGTATGTGATGTTAAAAATTTTATGTGTTGTAATAGAGTCAGTTATCTTGTGGATGCTTAAGAAATGCAAATGCACTGTATTTTAAATACATCTAATGTGTGAAAATCTTATTGTAATTCAAGTGTATACCAAAAACTAAGTAGCAGGATGGTATTCACATCATCCATGCAGGGTTGGCAGACCCCCTTTAAGGAAAAGGAAAAAAAGATTATTTATTTATTTATTTATTTATTTATTTATGAGAGCAAGCACACGTAGGCATGCATATGGACGGGGAGAGGAGCAGAAGGGGAGAGAGGAAGAGGGAAAAGAATCTCAGATAGACTCCAGGCATCCCACAACCCTGAGATTATGACCTGAGCCGAAACCAAGAGTCAGACGCCTAACTGAGCCACCCAGTTCCCCAGCAAACCTTTTTGATGTACTTGAAACAGTTTGCAGAAGTTTGACTCATGCAAGATACCAAATAATTTGAAATATTATTTAACTAATCCAAATCTAATGTGAGAAAGGGAGTTATGAGGCAAAGTGATTTTTTTTGCAATTTTTACATTGAGAGGTAATTCACACAACATAAATTCACCATTTTAAAGTATACAATTCAGTGTTTTTTAGTATATTCATGGTGTTGTGTGCAACCGTCACCACTATCTAATTCCAAAACATTTTCCGTTGCCCTCAAAAGATACCAGGTATCTGTTAGCAATCACTTCCATTTTCCCTACCCTCATTCTCTAGCAACCATTAATCTACATTCTGTCTATGGATAATTTTCCTCTTCTGGACATTTCATGTTAATGGAATCATGCATATGTGGCCTTTTAAGTCTGACATCTTACCCTTAGCTTAATGTTTTCAAGGTTTATTTCTGTTGTAGCATATAACAGTACTTCATTTCTTTTTTATAACCTAATAATATTCCCTTGTGTGGATATGCCACATTCTGTTTATCCATTGATCCATTGATGGGCATTTGGGTTGGTTACCTCTTGAAACCCATTAAGAATAATACTGCTATCAACATTGCTGTACAACTGTTTGTACATGTGTTTTTAGTTCTCTTGGGTATATACCTAGGAGAAGAATTGCTGGGTCATACAGTTAATTATATTAAACTTTTTGAGAAATGACCAGACTTTTTTCCACAGCCACTGTACCATTTTACATTCCCAACAGCAATGTATGAAACTTTCAGTTTTTTTGCATTTTGCCAGCACTTGTTATTTTCAGGTTTCTAAAAATTAAAAAAAAATTTTATATCGTCACCCATTCTATAAATGGGTGGTAAGTGATATCATGTGATTTTGGTTTGTATTTCTTTAAGGACTGATGATGTTGAGCATCTTTTTATGTGCTTATTGGTCTTTGTATGTCTTTGAAAAAATGCTCAGATCCTTCGCTTATTTTTAAATTTGCTGCTTTTTGTATTTGTATACTAGAAGTGTTCTTTACATTTTCTGGATGCTTGATCTTGATGATTTGCAAATCCTTTTTTCCTGTTCTGTGGTTTGTCTTTCCATTGTTTTTGATATTGCCCTTTGATGCACAAACATTTTTAATTTTGAAATTGCAATTTTTGTTTTTTTTCTTTGTGCTTTTGGTATAATAGCTAAGAAACCTTTGGCTAATCTAAAATTATTCAGACGTATACCTAAACTACTCTTACAGAGTTTTATAGTTTTTAGCTCTTATTAGCTCTTATTTTTGGGTTTGATCAATTTTTGACTTAATTTTTGTGTATGGAGTGAGGAGGCACGGTGTGGTATTAAGGATATTTTTTCCCTTCTTTTGACGGTGTTAAAGGGTACAACTCTACTACGCCCCTGTGTGATGTGAAAATAGAGATTAGTGAGAGAGAAAAAAAGATTTCCTTGTTGGTACTGAGTTATATAGTTTATTGATAAATGGAAATATTTGAGTCAAACATTTCAGTTGGATGAACCACTTAATCTAATCCAATACACATTTTTTTTTTTAAGGTTCTCAGGAGAGATAATACTTAGTTGTGTGAGTATCAATAAGCAGTTACTTGTGTCTACACAAAATAGTGTATGTTTCCATAGTATCTTGTACTTCCTTGTAAACACTATGTTGTTGTAATTTATAGCTTCTGTAGTTACAGTTTTTTTCATGAAGAGCCCTTGAGTTTCATCTTTACTGTTCTACAAAAAGCAGATAGCAAGTATGGAGTAAAAATATGCTGAATGAATACAAGGGGAATGAAGTTTTCATGTGGGGGGGGGATTTCTAATGTGTTTTCAAACAGTGTTTTAGGGTTTTTTAAATAAAGGAAGAGGATGATTGCTGTAGAATAGTCTTTGCTCTGAGTAGTGCTTGTTTAAACTTCTGTTTCCATGACCAAGTAAATTCTTTATTGGTTGAAGATGTGAGGAATTATAGAAGTTGGGAAATAAATTTCCAGAGTTAGATATGTAAAACTAGAGCGGTTTAACACAGTTAAAATATTACTCATTGCAGGACCTACCTATAATTGGTATGTTTAACTTCAAATAGATGAGTTCAAATTAGTCAAATCTTGGGTTTTCTTCTTTCCTTTTCTTTCTTTCCATTATTATTATGATTATTATTTGCTTACGTGTGATGTTCAAAGTAAATTCCAAGGCAGCCCTTGATTTTAAACTTTGTGTTACCTGTGATAGTCCACATCTGACAGCAGAATGCCATAAGGCCTTGTTTTTGCTAACCGTTGTGTGCTTTGTTATAAAACATTGACAAAAAACATTGCAAATAAAGATACCCAGAAATGAAGTATATGACTTTAATAGGCTATATTGAATGAGCCAAGCAACGACCTTAATCGGTTTCTTCCTACCACCCCCTTCAACTATGCCCTTTCTTTCCTGGTTTTAGGACTCTGTGGTGAACTGTCTGTGAAAATCCAAATTAATTTTCTTTTGAAAGTGAAATGTAGATAAATCTTAATTCATTTGTGAGCCTAATGACCTAAGAGTTAATTATTTTGTGTGACTTTTTTTCTTGGAGAAGGTCTGAGTAGAAAAAGGAGAATTGTAAGAGCAAATACATACTTTTTTTTTCCCCAGGCAGCTCCACCAACCAATCTTTATTTACCCAAGAGCTTGATGTCTATCTTTGGTAACAATGAAAATAATCTTTCATTACCTTAAACTTATATTTTAAAAAACTTATATATAATCTAATAAGCATCTTGAGGGTAGGATGGTGTATGCCAAATACATATTTTTTTTAAAATTTTGTGTTATTAAAATTCTCTAGGAAATTATGAGCATCTTTTGCTTGCTCTATGAGTAAGAATGCGGGGCAGGGGCGCCTGGGTGGCACGGCGGTTAAGCATCTGCCTTCGGCTCAGGGCGTGATCCCAGCGTTATGGGATCGAGCCCCACATCAGGCTCCTCCGCTATGAGCCTGCTTCTTCCTCTCCCACTCCCCCTGCTTGTGTTCCCTCTCTCGCTGGCTGTCTCTATCTCTGTCGAATAAATAAATAAAATCTTAAAAAAAAAATACGGGGCAAAAGATCGAGTTCTGTTTAACATTGAGCAGTACCAGCAATAACACTAGTCAGAAGCAGTTAACATGGGGTGCTCAGAGAAGGTGATCAAAATCTAGAAAATAGTGTAAAGATGAATGACCCTTGATCCTTACCTTAAAAGGAACATGAGATCTAGTAGTGAAAATGTGCAAACAAATAATAGTAATACATCAAGATAAATGTATAATAATACTTCTTACATAACATTTCAAAGTAGGGGCTGTACTAAGTAATTTTGAAGGTTAGTCACAGCTTCATAGAGGAGCTAACAGGGATTTTGAGGATGAATAGTTATTTGCCAGATGGACAGAGGAGTTTCTTCTCAGTAGGTTAGCACATGCAGTGACAGAGGCAAGAAAGAGCATTATGATGTGTTTGGGAAAACTTTTCAGTAGTTCTGTATGGTGGAATGCAAAGTGTTAATAAAAGAGGGAAATGAGGCTGGAGAGGGAGCCATTAAAGGTCTTATAGGGGTAGTTATCTTGATAATCTGTTCTCTTCAGCCCTCCTCCCCAAATCCTCATTTTAGAGTATGCTTTCCTCCTGCTTATTAAGCTGCTTTCCTAGGTTTAGGTGCCAGTGATGTGGGGCTGGGGAAGTGTTCTTTCCTTTTCCTAGGTAATTTGTGGTAGGGTTGTTGAAAGGGATAAGAAGAAAGAAATGCACTGTCCTGTTGACCATTTGTGCAAGGGTTTAGATGAGCTTGGCATGTGAAATTGGACTTTCGAATACTGTTACACGTGGTGGTTTGGGTTGCTAAATCAAATCAGCTACACTGATCTCATGGTTTTTGTGTTGTCTGGAAATTGAGTTTTTTTGAGTTTCTAATTTATGAATGAACTTAAACAGAAAATGTGATGGTCATTATGAATACAAAAGGTTTGATAAGCCAGTTAAAGTCAGTAAGATTCTTGGGGGCATGTTTGATTTATGTGATTTAACTACTGACATCGTTTATCTGCAAATGATACATTAATTATTAGTCATTCATAGGTTTTGTTTTGTTTTTAAAGATTTATTTATTTGAGAGAGAGAGAGCCAGCGTGCACAGGAAGAGGGAGAGAGAGAAGCAGACTCCCCGCTGAGCAGGGAGCCCAGTGTGGGGTACAATCCCAGGACTCTGGGATAGTGACCTGAGCCAAAGGCAGACACTTAAACAACTGAGCCACCCAGGTGGCCCAGTCATTCATTGATTTTTAAAGCTGGATCTCTACCAAATAAGAGTTTATTAGTCTTGTGGAAATTAATGTACTCATTAGCAGTTGCATATTGTCTACTGTGTATCTGAGTTACTGTGTTGAGATTATTGAGAAATCCAAAAATGACATTTTGATCATGTCGTCAGTCTAGTAGAGAAGATGATGTATACAGATAGTTGTATTATCAGGCAATATGAGGTAGAGTTCATATCAAATGACGTTGAAAATCACTGGAGAGATAGATACTGCTTTTGATGAGGGGAAGAACTGGACCTTAAATGATACATAGTCAGGAGCAGTGGGCATTTGAAGTGGAGGAAACAGCATGAGCAAACATTTATACGTAGGAGGGCTGAAGTATGGGAACAAAGGAGTCTATTTAATCATAGAGGGTAAATTGAGTCCTTTGGGGCTTCAGGAGGGATACGTTTAGGAGTAAGGAGAGGTGCAGTGGGAGCAATTGAAGCTAGATTGTGGATGGGGTATGGATTTTAATCATAAACTTTAGATACATCTCATCTCCATGTAGCTTTTGACTACTGTGGGTAAAGTTGGACCATAGAGCTGATTTTCAAAATTACACTAGATCTTTATTTTCTGTCTTTAATGTTAAAATATGGAAGACAAGGAGTTTTACTGATCTTGAGGTTGAAAATGAGATTTTACTGTTTCATCCTTTTTATATTAGCTTGATTATTATAGACTGCATGAATAGTGGCAATATCTGAGGTTCTTGGGATTTCTGAGTCCATAGATTGTGCAGGAATTATTGGAAAAGTCTTCTAAACAGAAATGATATATACCTAATTTTGATCTGGACATAGAGATTTTATGAAAGTTTAAGGAGACGTTTCAGGCTTTGGTGTTATACGGAATTTGATCAAATCAGTTTAATTAGGACATAACCTCCATTATAGGGATAATAGTTAATAAGATTGAAAGAATGAATCCTTTCTGTCTTGAACCATAACATAATCCTTATAAAACCTATTGAATATATAGCTTATTAGCTGTGTTGTACAAATACATAAATTGAGATGCTGCTAGTAAAAGGAAACTAAATTTTACTGTTAATATGCAATGAAGAACCTTAAGTGGAAGCCAGGCAGTTTGAAGAACTTCTTAGCTCACAGAGGACTTTCAGGGAACGGGATATTGTTGAGAGAACATCTTTCTTTCAGAAGTATAATTTCATAAATATGTAAAATTACATTTGGAAACAGCAACTTCCTGTACTTCTTAGAATAAATTATTAATATGCTTCAAGGGGCATAATCCCTGAACTGATATATGGGAGGCTGCCCCAGCTCCATTTGATCTTTGGAAAATCCCTTACTCACTTAAATTGCTTATTTTCTAAATTGCCTCCCTGCTCTGCTGTTCTGTGATGTTATATATTTGTGTCCCTCTAACTTTTGAGTTCTTGGCTTATTGCTTGGAAACTAAGATTATGGACAGTTTCTATATGAGCTTTTGCTTCATTTTCCATTGGAGTGTCCGACCTACCACTGTATCATCATTACTTGAAAAACAATTTAAACTTCCATATCTTACTGTCATTAGGAGGGAGGGACTGCATTGTTTTGTGTGGCTTTGTTTTAGGAGGAAATTGCCAACGAAAATGTGCCAGGATTATAAATTGATACCTAGAAAAGGGTGAAGATGGAAGTCATTTAACTGTTGCCATAGACTGAATGATCTACACTGACTAATGTCTTAATGGCTCTTGGTTATAATGGGAGATCAGTTGTGGGTATATATAGTGGAGCATCATTAATCTATCACTGTATGCTCATATGTATAGTAACATCATCTTAAAATTATTTGGTTAAGTGATGAATTTGTGGATTATTTCTCAAACCTTATTTTTATCCCTTAACTTCATAGAACCATAGAAATCTAAGCATTGTTGTTTCAAAGATTCTTATTTGCTTGTTGGAAGGACTTTGTTTCTGAAGTGTATGTATACTGTGTGTGTATATATATATATACACACATGTATATATACATATATATATATACATACACACTGAGGTTAGGATAGATCTACTTATTAATAGTAGAACTCTAGAATAGGCCAAGTTTGCATCAGTTTTTCTGATTAGCTACTTACGTTTGGTCTCAACCTTTTTACTCAGCGGTACTTATATAGGTAGCTACTTTGGAGTTGATTTTCAAATACTTGTCAAATACAGTGTGAGCTGTCTTTCTCTTTGGCCATCTTTTTACCTTTTTTTGTCTTGAAATTAAATAAGAAACTTACTGGTGTAGTTTAGAATAATATTTAGTTGTATTCAATTCATAATTATACGTAGGGAACTTGTTTTAATAGTTGCTTGTACCTTTCTAACTGCTAAGTTTGTCTGCAGATAGCATCTTCTGAAAGAGAGGGGCGGGATTTTGGAAAGCTGTAGCATTTATCTTAGGTGAGTAGCAGACAAAACTGATTTCACTAATTTTGGCTCTTAGCTTTATTTCAGGTGATCTGTCATGGGGGAATTGGTCTAGTTTTGATTTTATAAGGCCAGTGTGAGTATTCGTTGGTAAATACAAAATTGAGTCTTTTGCTCTGCAATTAAGTTGTTTTTTAAAACTGCATACCAAGAGGGTTTTAGGATAGTTGCATTTGATCTTTTGGTATGAAACAGGAGAAAAGATCTGGTTTGTTCTTTATATGATCATTCTTTCAGATCTGGAAGATGTAACAACATTATCCTTGTGCTCATTTATACTTTTAGGCTGTTTAATGACTGAGAAATTAAGGTTTAGCTGACAGTATTTCCTCATTTATTTTTCTTTTCTCAGCATTAGCTTTTGTAACTTTTTTTGACAAAGAATTTTGTATTAGTTGTCAGATTAGGAATTTGTGTTAAGTATTAATTCAATATAAAATTTTAGACTTGACAGTATAAACATTCATTTATTTTTGTTCTTCATATTCTTTTTTTTTTTTTTTTAAAGATTTTTATTTATTTGACAGAGATAGAGACAGCCAGCGAGAGAGGGAACACAAGCAGGGGGAGAGGGAGAGGAAGAAGCAGGCTCACAGCAGAGGAGCCTGACGTGGGGCTCGATCCCATAATGCTGGGATCACGCCCTGAGCTGAAGGCAGACGCTTAACCGCTGTGCCACCCAGGCGCCCCTGTTCTTCATATTCTTGCAAAATATATTTTGAATTGGTGACTTAGAGTGGACCAATGCATTATTTTCAGATTTTTTCACACATCCTGGAAACATCCCCCAACACACCTGAATGGCAGTAAAGAACAATCACAGGTACTGAATTAAGAATTAGTTAGAGTTGCAACTGACAGCTAAGTTAGCTATTTATAGAGCCACTCAGGAGGCTGAGACATTCCCTAACTGTTGAAGGTGCTGTACAGGGTGAAAAACATTTATCAGGAGATTTAAAACTTTTAAGCTGCTTCCTAACTTTGGGCTTGTAGACTTAACCTAGGAGTGCTTTTTTCTTAGAGTTTCTTTACTACAGTTGTGTTTTCTTAACTTGGTGACCAACCTGTAGCTTTTGAGGCCTTTTTTTTTTTTTAAGAATTGGGAATGATTACATCTCTGGGTCAGATGCCTGAAAAACTGCTTTATGTGTTTCTCTCATGATGAATCACGTAAGCCCTCCTCACCTGAAATCTGGTGAATTGACTGTTTTGTAACATTATTGGCTTTTTAAAGCTTGTTTGTAAGATAAAGCTTCTAATTTCTGAGGCAGTTGGAGATGTCTAAAACTCTTGAAACCTGTTCCTTGTGAACTTGGTTTGAATGATGTGATGCCTTCCTTATACCTTGTCAACTTCAGTTGAATGTAGCCAGAATGAAGATGATGCCAATGAGCAGAAAATACTATGCCAAACAAGAAGTGGTTACTGTCTGTACTGGGAATTAGATTTGTGAGAGAAAAGAAGAGAATGTATGGATTTTAGAATAGAGGAGGTGATGACAAGACTCAGACCACTTGGACTGAAGAGAGAGAATTGAGAGGAAATATTTGTGTATCTTTACCCCTTTAGTGGAAAGATGACTGTTTTAAAGAATTTAGTTCCGGTATAGTCATTGTATTGTGTACGTTAGATAGGCAAGTATTTAAATCTTTACAAGGGAGATAACAGAGCATTCCTTGCCTTGTCTGTCACAAGGCTATTGTAATAATCAGAAGACTAAAGATATGAAAGAACTTTATAAAGTATAAAGAGATCTGCATGTATAAAGATTTTACCATATATACATGTAACCATGGTTACACTTCCCAGTTGAAGAAATTGAGTTTTATAAACTTTCTAAAGAAGGTTGTACAGAAGTCATTGAGTTTGAGGTGGTTTCATAGTACTGTATTGGAAAATTGATGAGGGAAATCTCATCAATAAAATAAGTTACTAAGTAAAATTACCAAGATCAAATATTTGTAATTGTTTGAAAGTTTATAAAATATTCTAAGTATGTTCCTGTACTATTTTGATAATTATTCCTATTTGTAAAATGGAGACGTTGAAACTGTGGCTAATTCACATGCCTTGAAGTTATAATGATAAATAGTGAATCTGGAATTTGATTCTAGATCCTTTGCTCATTCTGATGTCACTTCATCCTGTTGTCGTATAGTCTTAGCATATGCAAATGGATATGGATGGCACCATTCAAAGAAATGGGAGAGCCTAGAGCAGAACTTCAGTGATAGTGAGATTAGTATCTTCATCATAACTGCCTGAAGCAGAGATTGGAAATGAATAGTACTTAGGATAGACTATCCAATGAGTTTAAGTCAGAAGAGAGTTCTAACAGGGAGAAATGGACTTTAAAAAATAGAAAAAGCTAAAAACAGACACCCCTTTTCCCCATCTGCCAATCTCGTTCATTCTGGAAGGTATCCAATATAGCAGTGCAACAAAAAGGTGTAATGTTCTCCAGTATTTGTCAAGTTTAGGGAGAGATCATACTTGAAAAATAGTAGTTTTCAAAGTAATAGCCTTTTAGTTGGGTAGAAGGCCTGTTTGGGGAGCCTTTGTCATCATAGCAAAAGGGAAATTGGTGAAAGGTTGATATTCTAGAAAAGGGAGAAAGATGGTTGAATTTTTCTTTGCTACTTGACTAGACCATTTAAGATTTATATTGCCTTCTCATAACAAATCAAGAAAAAGATACAGTAATTCAGAAATTTAAGGGAATTTTAAGATATCCATCTAGTTAGAATATATAGATTTTGAAAATATATGTGATATTATCTTTCTACCTAAAAATAGATAGCTGCTTTCATGAAAGCATCAACTAAGACTTTTCTTAGCCTTTTATTATTAGTATTGTTAATCATTGGTACATAGAAGCAGAAGAACTAAATAAAAACCCACTGTAAGCATTAAACTGTTGTTAAATTCATTGTTTCTATATTCCCTAGCAGCCAGAGGTCTGTTTATCAGAATACCTTGTATTGAGAAATATTTAAAGCCTATATTTAGGCAGAATAAATCCATAATTAACCATGCAGTGTGCAGAATATGCTGTGATCATGTCAACTTTTAATAGAAGAGATAATCCTCAAAATATTCTTAAATTTTTGCTGTAATATACTTAGGTTGATGACTTTTAAACATAGATTTAATCAAATAATAACTTTATTTTGGAATTTAAATAAAACATACCAAATTTCCTGTAGTCATACATTGTTCTGAAAAAGTTTTTTTTTTCGGTCAGCAAACAGTTTATGGCAAAAGCTTAAAGATTCAAACTAGTGGAATTTTTTTCGTTTAATTAATATTATTGAGGCATAATTTACATGGAATTTTAAGTTAAAAAAATTAACATCTGACAGCTTATAAAACAGTTTTATTTCAGAAGATAGCCTTTTAAAAAAGCATTTGTCAGAAGATGAAATTATCAGGTTTTTTAATGCTGAGAAATAAGCAAACATGGGTCATAATGGAATTTTATAAGAACAGTTGTATAGTTATGAAATTTGTGAGGATGGAGATATTTTTTGTTGAAACACTCCTAGTGATTATTCCTTCTTGTAGAAACTTAAAGGCTTAAGTTTAAACGTTTTAGGAGAAATACTTCTACTTTATCTTACGGTGATTTATTAATAATTCTCATTTTCCACTTAGCATTATTTAAAAACTTAAAGCTGTATAGATAGCGTATTATTTGGTGCTTATCTATTTCTGGCTATATTTGTCATTACTGCTTACAGCAGTTTGAAAAAAAATTAGAAATGGCCTTCATTTGTTAAATGGTTAGAGGGGTCTTTTGATACCTACTTGGCACAAGTGTGGGACTTAATGAACTGTAGTAAATGGCTGGTGTAATTTTGACTCAAGGTTGCTTTCCTTTAATTGTGAAGTGTATGAATAAGTAAATGAGATTCCCAGTCCCTACTTGTTATCCACAAAAAGCTAGGGGCTTTGTAGAATCAACAAGAGAAGATTCTGTTCAATAAGACTTTGGTTTGGCAAGGGTGAAGCAGACATGTGTACTGTAGAATTAATAGGATACCTCCACTTTTCCCTACTTTCTGGAAAACGGTAGTTGATTGTGGTAGTCAGTTCCATAGGCCTCCAGGCCATCCGTGACACACTACCATTGTTACCGTAATTTTCAAAAGTCTCTTTATCCAAAGACTCCTGATTATCATGTATAATTAGTAGCCTCCCCAAAAACGTGTCCCATCCTTAAGTGCTAAGAAATCCACTTAGCACCATCTGACATATATTTGTTCATTTGTTTACTGATTGTTTCTCCCCACTAGTATATAAGCTTCCTGATGGCAGCAGCTTTGTTCTCTGTTGCCTTTTTTCTAAGTCCTAAGACTATTTGGCATATTGTAGTGTATGATAAATATTGTAGAATATACAGAATTTCTACTAAGGTTTGCAAGGCTGTAGGATGATGGATCGTAAAGATTTTGTTGCTCTAATTGCATCCGGGACGTGAACTTGTGTTTTCTGGGTGAGGTAGACTGTGGCAGAGATTCTAACTGCAATTCATTATTCACTCTGACTAGGCAGAATTTAAACTGTTAAGAAAAGCCATGAAAATCTTTTGGGTTCCTACATATGTTTTAGACATAGGCTGGACTGTTAACAGTATAACTTAGCTGTGAGGAGGACTTTTGCCTATTATTTTTCCTCCATCCCCACCGATCTTTTGAGTGGAGAAATGGGCTTTTGTTTCACCTATAAATTTATAAATATTTATAGCACCATGTCACACGTTTTGGAAGATAGAAGAAAACAAAAAATTCCTGAATTTATTTTAACATAGTGAAGAATGAGTCTTGATGGCTTAAAACAGAAAAGGGACACTCAGGGTACAGTTGAGATTATATTCCTGATATTTTTGGATATAGAGGTGAAGATTTCTAGTATCTCCAACTTCCCGGAAGACCTTAGGCTGATTTTCAGAGAAGAAATTTGAGAATCGTTTGCCTAGAGGTTTTTGTTCAAGTTAAAAGATGATTTTCTCAGAGTGAAAAAAAATAGAATCAGAGATTATTAATGTTAAGAAAATGCCCATGGGTTGGGGGATGAGAGGACAAAATGAATAGAATGGAAGCTTGTTTGTGTTTTAGGAAGGCTAAGGAAGAACCAGAATTTAGCACTCCAGAAAGAAAGATGCAAATATGCCAGGAGTACATGCTGGTAGTATATTAATTCCTTAGCTACATGTAGACTTTTATTAGGTCACTTATAACTAGGGTGACATAGAATTTATATTCCAAACTGGGTCACTTTTGAGAGTGAAAGGATGTACTGTCTGAATGGGACACTGGGACAACAGGTGTAAACCAGAAATGTTTCAGGAAAACCAGGACACTTGATCACCCCCTATTAATAACATACTTTTCTCCAGACTTAGTCCCAGTTCCTTGGACTCCAGATAATTTTTTTCTTATATAGTACTCTGAACTGCATTTGAGGAGTTTCTTAAGCTTTGATTCCTGTCTTGTTGGAATGCAGGAATTCTTTTCATTTTTTCTGCTCCCCCGGACTGTTTGGTGGAGGTAAGTACAGTACTTCAGTGAGTTGTTTGTTGACTTTTTATTTTGCTTAGGAAATTCTGTTTTGTGCATTTTTGATACAGTATTAGATTATTTTTAAAAATCCTGTTTATATCTCCTTAACTGGGCTGATGAAATATTAGTAAGTTCGTGGAAAAAGAGTGAATTTGTAATTTTGGCATTTACTCTTAAATTACTTGATACTTACATATTTCCTTTCCTATAGGTGGGATTAATTCTGAAACTTCAGATCTTCAAAGAAGGGAAGGAATACACCTTGTGTTTATATCATGGATATATTGTTTTTTTTTATGTTGGATCACTGTAATGCTTTCATTTTGTTTTCCTGTAAATAAATCTTTTTTTATTCTTACATCAAGTGATGTATTTTTATTCTGTTAAGTAATTATATTTTCTACTAAATTAAAAATTAATAAAAGTAATAGTTACTTTTGGGGTAGTCCTTACTAGATATGATTCTCCTCACCTCTAAGATCCTTATTTGGGATTTGGGATGGGACTAGGGTGTCAAGGTTTGGAAATCACCACTTTGGAGTACTAGAATGGAATCCTAAACAGTCTCAAAATTAAGGAGACAAACCTGAATCCCTCTGTTCTTGCTATAGTCCTATTGTTTTGCTGTACAGTCTGGCATCTAGTGGTAGGAATGCAGAATACACCAGAACGCCAAGAACGAGCTGTAAGTTTTCAGGCTTTTTTAATATTAAGAAAGCTTACACAGCAGGCTAAAACATTTTGATAATGGGGGGGGAAGAATGACCTTTTCACTTGAAAATATAAATCAGTAGTAGTGAATTCTGAGAGTATTCAAGAGTGTTTTTTTGTAGAGCATTTTTATGATTTAAATTTTCTGCTCATGGAAGATTTATGTATTTATAACAGATTTGTTGGTAAAGAGGCAAATGCATAAATAATGATAGATGATTTTAAGAGACAGTAGGTTGGGCTGATTTGAAAAAGATACTAGTATATTGATTAAATTTTAGAGCAACTACGTAATGATTCCATTAACTAAAATGATTTATTTTGCATTTTTAAAATTAAAGTACAGACAGTTCAGCAAGCTTGGCTTGTCTTCAGCTATGACCTAAGAGGCAAAATTTCAGCTAGATATTAACAGTATCTTAGGGTTGGCTTTGTTTACCTAGTTCCATCTGAATTCTTTGTTTTCTTAGGTAGTCCCTCTTAGTTCCACTTCTTTCCTCTCCTACAGATACAGAGGAAGTCAGTCCTTTCTATTTTGTTACTTTCTAAAGAGTTCTGAAAACACCCAACACTTGACACTTAATGTGGTCTATCCCACATATACTGCAGACTTAGGAATACTTCCTAAATCTATGTTATTATCCAACACTTGATGCTTAATGTGGTCTATCCCACATATACTGCAGACTTAGGAATACTTCCTAAATCTATGTTATTATTATTATTATTATTATTATTACTGACTGAGAAGAGAGTACAAGCAGGGCGAGTGGCAAGGAGAGGGAGAAGCAGTCTCCCCGCTGAGCAGGGAGCCAATGTGGGACTTGATCCCAGAACCCTGGGGTCATGACCTGAGCCGAAGGCAGCCGCTTAGCAGACTGAGCCACCCAGGTGCCCTATGTTAAACTTTTTATTCCCCTTTTTAAAAAAAACTAATTTTTTTGGGTGGCCTCCTTGAGCATATGAAATTAGCACTGAGGGAGGTCTTTTTGGGTTAATGTGTCTTCAAAAAAAAACTTTAAATAGGGATAGCTAGATAATGAGAGAATTTGTAATGGCTTGCCTAGTAACTTTTCTGTTGAATAATTTTTAAGGGAAGAAAACCTCTTGTTTTACATGGCGATTAAAAAAAAAATCTGTCGAAAGGAAAGAAAAACTGGGGCACCTGGCTGGTTCAGTGAGAAAAGCATGTGACTCTTGACCTTGGTGTCATGAGTTTGAGCCCCACCATGGGTGTAGAGATTACTTGAATAAATCTAACTTAAAGAAAAAGGGGAAAGAAAAACTTACTGTGGCGTAAACAGGCTAAATATAGCATGTACTATTACCAAAGCATTATCTTTACATTTCTTAGTTTTCACATACGTGAATCTTTTGTTCATTCATTTTGCAGAGAACCCAGTGACAGAAATAGCGTATCTAGTTGTGCTAACAGATTGGTTTTTCCTGTAGCTGCAGTTTATTTTTTTAGTAAGATGGGCCTTTGCCTTACTTTCTTTGTGGGTTCTGGAGGTAGCTTAATGTTCATGTACCATGGTGAGAGATTGAATTTGGCGTTCATAGTATTGGCCTACCTCTGGAACAGTGGCTACCAGATTTTCAGCTGTTATACCATGCAGCTCTTGTGCGTGTACCACCTCTTCCTCACATGCTTGAAGAAATAAAAGAACACATCATGGCTGTCCTTTCTGCCATTGATCATGGTATCCCCCAAAGGGTCTGTAATGTCCTTGTATATTGTGATTTAGCTCCATTACCTTCTTAGTGCTTTTATCAAAGCCACGTGGATATCTTTATTTCTTTCTAATACTTTGAAATGCACCCTGGTCTCTTTTCAAATTAACTCATCCTTGTAATTTTCGCCCAATTCTTGTTACTTGTACCAAACATTCTCTGGTATGTGTCTTTCCCCAGTTTTTACCTTTACACCCAATTAGTAAGTTGGTGTAGGATTGGTATTTGCTGTGTAACATGAAATGTGCTTATTGAGATTTGTAAAATTATGGAAATAATAGTGGTATATAGTTCTTCTACATACTGATTTTGACTACCTGTTCATATATAACTTAGTTGCTGAATAATTTTGAAAGTGTTGAGGGTTTTTTGGCTCAACCTATTGAGGTGCATCAGTTTGTATCAGAAAATATTATACATCTACAGTTTTTAAAAATGGAATCTTACTCTGTATTGTTCTTTAACATGGCTTTGATTTAATATACTGTGAGCATTTCCCCTGTCAGCCTTTTTTGCCCTGTGTTTTTTGGCCTGATAGTATTTCATTGCAAGACTACTATCTTTACCATTATTGAACATGTCCTCTTATATTGTGACTTAGCTCCTGTAGCTTCATAGTACTTTTATCAAAGCCATTTGGATATCTTTATTTCTTTTTAATGCTTTGAAATGCACCCTTCTCTTTTCAAATTAATTCAGTCTTTATTACTTGTACTGTACATTCTGTAGTATATTTTTTCCCAGTTTTTACTTTCACATCCAATTAATAAGTTGGTTAGATTTATTTCTTAAGGTATAAGCCAGTCTATGAAGACCATATTTCTGAATTCTAATGGGAATTATAGAAAAGTATAACATTGTATTTCACATGGGAGACCCCGCAAACTATCAAGTTAAAATGGTAACATTTACATCTTAATTTGTACTATACTTCGTGACCCCTTACACCAAAAATTGAGTCGAGTAGTAATATTTAAGACTATTCATTCCATTTCCCAGATATTTGACACTTAAATGATAAGGGCAGACGTGCCTCTTTGTATAAAATTCTTTTGGCATAAGTCTGATTTCAACTTGTGTGTTTTATAAATATTTTCAAATTTATGCTAAATGAGAAAAATGTTGCTGATACTTTTTATTTATTTATTTATTTATTTATTTATTTATTTAAAAGATTTTATTTATTTATTTGACAGAGATAGAGACAGCCAGGGAGAGAGGGAACACAAGCAGGGGGAGTGGGAGAGGAAGAAGCAGGCCCACAGCGGAAGAGCCCGATGTGGGGCTCGATCCCACAACGCCAGGATCACGCCCTGAGCCGAAGGCAGACGCCCAACCGCTGTGCCACCCAGGCGCCCCTTGCTGATACTTTTTAAAAAGCAAAAGTTCAGAAACTTTTCTGGTCCTCTATTGTTTTTTGACTACTCTTTTTGTTACTGTTTGTTGGAGTTGTTCCCATTTGTACTCCTACCCAGGAAAGATTCAAAGATCTGATCAGTGAAGCAACATTTGATGATTCACTTAATTTGCCTTCTAAATTGAGTGTATCTCGAATTTTCTAGATGGTTGAAGAAATGAGTCTTGTTAATGAGTAGACATCATACTCAAGAGTAAAAAGCTCAAACCCTTTCTTCTAAGACCAGGAAGAAGACGAGGATGCAACTTCTGTGCCACTTCTATTCAACATGGTATTGGAAATCTTACCCAGAGCAACAAGGCAAGAAAAAGAAATTAAAGGCATCCACATTGGAAAGAAAGAAGTAAAGCTGTTACTGTTTGCGGATGACATGATATTATATAGAAGATCTTAAAGACTTAATCAAAAAACTGTTAACTAAGAAACGAAAGCACTAAGTTGCAGGATAAAAAATTAACACACAAAAGTCTGTTGCATTTCTGTATGCTGATAATTACCAGGCAAATAAAATCCCATTTATAGTTGCATCAAAAAGAAGAAAATACCTAGGAATAAACTTAACAAAGGAGGTGAAATACCTGTATACTGAATTCCACAGGACTTAATACAAGAAATTGAAGACACAAGTATAAAGGTGCTCATGGATTAGAAGAATTAATGCCGTTAAAATATCCGTACTATCCAAAGCAATCTACAGATTCAGTGGCATTTCTACCAAAATTCCAATGGGATTTTTTCAAAGAAATTGGATAAATAATTCTAAAATTTACAAAGCAACCATACACACACAAAAGTAGCCAAAACAGTCTTGAGAAAGAATAAAACTGGAGGCATCACACACCCTCCCTGATTTTAAACTTTATTACAAAACTATAGTAATTAAAACATTATGGTATTGTCATAAAAGTAGGCATACAGATCAATGGAACAGAATAGACAGCCCATGAATAAACCTGTGCATATGTGGTCAATTAATTTATGACAAAGGAACCAGAAATAAACACTTGGGAAAGGATGGTCTCTTCAACAAATGGTTCTGGGAAAACTGGGCAGCCACATGCAAAATAATGAAGTTCAACCACTCTCTTACACCATACACAAAAAATGAGCTCAAAATGGGTTAAAGACTTGAATGTAAGACCTGAAACCATAAAACTCCTAGAAGAAAACATAGGTGGAAAACTCCTTGACAGGTTTTGGTGATGATTTTTTGCATGTGTGCTGCTGAAGCCAGCATGGTAAATTTTTTTTTTTTTTAAAATCTGACACAAAAAGCAGAAGCAACAAAAGCAAAACTAAGTGGGACTACGTCATACTAAAAAGCTTCTACACAGCAAATGAAACCACCAGAAAGATGAAAAGGCACACTACCGAATGGGAGAAAATATTGCAGATCATACAGCTGACAAGGGGTTAATATTTAAAATATATAAATAATGCATACAACTCAATAGCAAAAAACAAACAGTTCCATTAAAAATGGCTGAAGATCTGAATAGACTTTTTTTTTTCCCCCCGAAAGAAAACATACAGATAGCCAACAGCAATGTAAAAAGGTGCTCAGTATCATTAATCATCAGGACCGTGCAGATCAAAACCACAGTGAGAGATCACCTCACACTTGTTAAAGTGGCCATTATCAAAAAGACAGCTACCAAGTGGAGAAGAGGGAATTCTTGTGCACTGTTGGTGGGAAAGTAAATTGGTGTACCTAATGTGGAAAACAGTATGGAGGTTCATCAAGTTGAAAATAGAACTGTATGATCCAGCACTTCCCACTTTTGGGTAACTTGAAATGATATATGCACCCTCATGTTCATTGCAGTATTATGTACAATTGCCAAGATAAGGAAACATCCTAAGTGTCTATTGATGGATGAATGCATAAAGAAAGTGTGGTATGTTTGCACAATGGAATATTACTCAGCCATAAAAAAGAATGAAATCTTGCTATTTGCAACACCATGATGGACCTCCAAGGCATTATGCTAAGTGAAATAAGTCAGAGAAAGACAAATACCATGTTATCTCTTACATGAGGAGTCTAAAAAATGCTGATAGATAGAGGGGATAGATTGGTGGTTGCAAGAGGTGGGAAATGAGGGTGGGAGAATTGGGTGAAGGGGGTTATTGGTAAAAAAAAAAAAACATGAAATTGATATAAAACAAATTTGGAATCATTTAAAATACATGTTTATATATTAATATATGTGACATAGGTATATGTAATATATATAAGAATACTGAAGAAAGAATAGTACTTAATTATTACTTAATACATGGTTCTAACAGTATTAGCTGTGCCTCAGTCTTATGATGTAGACACACATACACACCAAAAAAAGTATGTTTCAGAGTGATCCTTTTGAAGGAGATAGTATAGCATTTGGCTAAATGGTTATGATACATTGTGGGGGTTTTGTTTTTTTACTAATACTGTTTTTAGCCAAGTTTATTTATTAGAAAATCTACTTGGGTATCAGCATAGTTTTGGTGTATATAGTCCAGTGTATGCCTGTGAACTTGACACCCTCAACATTCTGCTAATGGTGCATGCCTGACTTGCTGTGGAAGTGAACCGTAAGTGGCTTAAGTTTCTAAACTTGGTGAACTCTGCCTTGGGAGATGTATATAGGCTTGTGGCCTGCACTAAGAATATGGCTGTAAGATTAATAAAGCCATCTGGTAATTGGTTACTACTAAATTTTTGATACTTTGCTGGACATTTTCCCCCGAAAAAATTCCATTTTGCGTTTTTGTTTTAAATTGATGAGAGATTTAGGACTTGCTCTAAATTGGCTAATTGGGTATTCACCTGGTATATATGTTTCCAAGCACTCTTATCTTTTATTAAAATTTAATTCTCTTCATAAATCTGTCACTACTCTAGTAGTGAGTTTCTGTGACCTGACCTTTCGGAGAGTCTTATTTGTGTTAATACAGGTAATGTCTACTTTTTCTACCTCAGACGTTGTTGTTGGAGGGGCGTATTAGATGATACAAGTGAGAGTATTTTGTTTGTGTAGTAGGGATTGGTTCCTTCCAGTGTCTCTGGAAAAATGCTCTTAACGTTTCTGTGGTAGGCATATTTTCTTCCTGCCTTTAAGTACTAGAATCCTCATAAATTCTCATCTACATCTAAAGCAAAGAACCTATATCCCACCTATATCCCTGTAGTAATTTTTTTTAGTGTGGGGTTTAGGAATTGCTAATAATGTAATATCAAGAAGGTATTTAAGTTTTTATATTCTTAAGGTAAATAGCTTAAAGAAAATATATGATGTGTTTCTATTTAGAACCCTTTTAATTGGTAAGGTAAATTTAATATCTAGTTTGTGGTTTTTAAGAACTGAAGTCTTCTGAATCGAGAATGGGAAAAGCAGTAGCTATCAAGATTACCGTGATATGTGTGATTCTTGTTTGGAATGATTTGTTTTTGGTTAGTCACAGGTGGGATAACACTTTCCTTCCTCAGTTGTTGGAGCTCAGACTTGGAAGCATTTTCAAACTATTGTTGTAGTAGAGACATTGTGCAGAGGAGAAATTACTGCCTAGAGAACTGCTTGAGTTAAAATACTTTAGGGGAAGTATATTCTGCAGAGTTGGTTTAACGATTCATTGTTTCTTCTCCCAGGAATATTTGTATAACTTTGGTTTTGTATTTGGTCTAGTGTGGATTCATAATCTCAGCATGAATTTTTATTTCTTCTTCCTGTTTAATGTAAAGTGTTGTATTTTAGTTTTTGGAGTTACCTTCAGTTTTTATGTAGTCATTTCTAAAGTATACTATAGTTGTCAAAAGCATTGTAATAAAAACCTTTGTTTTGATTCTCTTCAACCTGAAATTTGAAAATTTTCACATGTATTGGGCTCAGGTTTGTTTTTTATTCTCAGCAATAACAGATTGTGCAAGTAGAGACTGTTGGTTTTTAGTCAGTGTAAAAAATACCATTTTGGATGCTTATTTAAAAAGTCATGCTAGGACTGTCCATATGCTTATTTAAATGAATGTATTCAAAAAGTATGAGTGACCACTGTAGGCAAGGCTTACTGTTCTGGGCTAGAGAACAAAACAGAGCCTTGTGCACATGGAACTTATATTTTAATTGAGAGAGAAAAACATTCCACAGATTAAGATGAGTTAGATGGTAAATGCTCTGTAGACAAATAAGGATGGATAGTGAGGGTTTGGAGGTAGAGAAGTGTTCTGAGGGTTTGTTATGTTGTATAATTATTCAGAAGAGTTCATCTAATAAGGTGACATTTGAGCAAAGATCTATAAGAATAAAGTGTGGGAGCAAAGTGTAGATATCTGGGAGAGGAGCATTCTAGGCAGAAGGAACAGCAAGTGCTGAGTGCCTGAGGTAAGAGTTCTTGGCCTGTGGGAGGCATTGCAAAGGAGACATCAGCTTAACTATAAAGCAAAGTGATGCAGAGGAGAGCTGATCACAAAGGATTTATATAGCATTGGTAGAAAAATATATGTTCTAATATTATATATAAAATCGTATAGTTGTTGAAACTACTATCTATACCTTTTGCTTCATTTAAGATCAGGCTCTTTCTGACTAATCTAGCAGTTGATTACCTCTGTGATGAAGAGGATGGAAATTGCTAACAAAAATGTCTGAAGTCTCCTTTTTGAAGGTCCCTCAAACTAGTTAGAAGGTAATGATTTGGAAGTAAATAATTACAGTGTAGAATAATTCTATTATGTAGAATTATGTGCGAGCTTTAGTGACTGGAAGGTACCTTAGTATGTGAAGGGAAGACTTGATTCATTTTGAAGAGTGAGCAAAAACGTGAAGGTGAAGGTGTGAAACAGAAGGTACATCACAGAAAACTGGAAAGTGGTTTTGTATTGGAAGCTAAGATTGATGAAGGGAAAATATTGACAAGGATGAAATGTATGCCATCCTGTAAGTAGTAGGGACATCATTGAGGTTAAGCAGTGAAAGTGTTGTAGATAATTCTGTGGTCAGTTTAGAGAATGTTTGGGGGTGTGAGGTAGGTGAGACCCCAAATCAGGTATCATCAGATAGGAAGCAGTCAGTCCCAGCATTTCTCAGTGGGGACAATTTTGGGTGGAGCAGGTTTTTTTTTTTATTCATTTATTTATTTAAAGTAGGCTCTCCCCCCAACTTGGGGCTTGAACTCAACGACCCTTGGAACAGTTTTAAATTGTGAAGTGCTGATTGTGGATTGCAGGACAATTATCTTCCTCATCCTTGGTATTAAATGCCAGTAAAATCTCTGTGTGTTAATCTCCCTCCCCAATTTCTGAATACTTCCAGGAGAGGTGGCACCCCCTAGTTAGGAAATAAGTAGTATTTGGGGGCACCTGGGTGCCTCAGTTAGTTAAGTGGCTTCGTTGAGCTTAGGTCATGATCTTAGGGTCTTGGGATTGAGCCCCATGTCCTGCTCTCTACTCAGCGGGGAGCCTGCTTTTCCCACTCTCTCTCTGCCTGCTGCTCTACCTGCTTGTGCTCTCTCTCTCTCAAATAAATCTTTTAAAATTTAAAAAAGAAATAAATAGAATTTAAAGTCTGGCTTGGCAGTGATAGTGGGATGGAAAGGGACAGGTAGAATTGCTAGATTTAGGAGACTTGGTTGCCAGTGGGCTTCGGGGAGTATAATGAATGCAGAGAGGTAGGAGCACCTTTGGGGTAATACTGTAACAAGAAATTTTATGACAGGTTCAGTTTGAAAACTAAAAAAAAAAAGAGATTCTGAGGAGTGTAAAATGACTTGATGCCATCAAGGGGAAGTAACTAAGAATTTAATAGCTTATCAAGACACTTTCTGGAAGGATATAGAAAAATGTACATATATCAAGATAAATAGAGAAAAAATAAACTAAGAATATAACTTCTCATAATTGAGTTCAGAACTTGACTAGTGTGTTTGAAGTTTTAAAGGATTCAAAAGGAGCAAGGCAAATATGCCTTGCCCTGAGATTGCTTTTTGAGAGGCAAAAAGAAAGCTTAGCTTTGGGAATAAGGTGTTTATAATATATTTAGTGCTGTAGGATAGGTATAAAGTACTATTTAAGAAGAATCAGAGAAGGCAGAGTTAAAGTTCTGTTTTTTGTTATCAGAAACTGAACCATACACACCAAATTGAAAGTACTATTTAATTTTTGTTGCGAGTATGAATTGTGAAAGCTCTGTATCAGTCTTCTGTTCCATGGGTACTATGTTTGACTGTTTGGTGCTTTGTTCTTTAAGCTTTGTTGGCTAGGGTAACTGCTTATCTAAAATTCATTTGCTTATCAAATGTTACTTCGTATAATAATTGGGCCTTTTAGAACAAACATTTTTGAAAGATTGTAAGCAGATAAATGGTCATAGTTACTTTGGTGTTTCTTGCCATCAAGGCCAAGTTAGGTCACTTGAATTTTTATTTAATCATTATGCATTGAAGATTAAAAGTAGACAAACTGCTTATGAGTCATGAATAACTTTAATTTCTTTCCCTTTATGGTAGTTATAGCTGAGATATTTATGCATTTTTTTATACATACTTTAAAAGTAAAACAACTCATTTCTTGGTCTTCCTCTCTGTTCTCTAAATTGGATTGTATTTTGTATTTTCGTCATTGAATTTGACAGTAAAGTCTCAAGTAGATTGGAGGTAAAACTCTGAGGTCTAATAAGAGCTGCCTTCTTCCCCCACCCCCTAGTTTTGGTGCTGAAACAATTGTATATTAGACCATTTTATAGGAATGAATTCCCACTTAAAATATAATTGGAACTTAAATTGTTTTAACTGTTTTCAGAGTAATAGCAAATGGAGTTCCTGGATCATTTCTTTCTTGGAAATTTATGCAACAAGAAATTTCAGTTTGTTTCCAGTTTTGTTTGTTAGTGTTAGCTGGTTAATACCAGCTGATAACTGAACTAACTCAGTAAAACTGAAGGGAGAGAAGAATGAAATTTTTCTATAGACAAACTGAGATCCTACCCACTCTCAGACCACATATCTGCTCTGTCTTCTTAATCGTGCAAATACAGCATTCTAGGGAGAATTTAATAAAGGTAGTTTGACCTTCAGCTTGTTCATGCTTCCATAGGTATGATTTTTTTAAGTTTTTTTTTTTTTGAATGGTAGGGATGAATAATCCTAGCATTGTAGTTCCTGAAGGTTTATGTGTAATAAGAGAATTGAAGGTTCTTCAGGGCTTTGAAAGAGTTCCTTTTGAGATAAATAAAATACTTGAGGGTGAATAACTCTTGGAGCAAGTTTGATTTACTTTCTGTTATTGATCATTTATGTGATCCTAATCAATACCTTATTAACTTCTCAGGTGGATTATAGTGGTCTCAGTTGTTCTCCTAAGAGATTTTTAATAACTTCTTCAAACTATTGTTGCTCCACTGTTAGATTTTTCACTTGTCAGTATGCACGTCTGAAATTAATAATAAAGCCAGAGAGTAAATGTTTTTTTCTTTTAATTGCAGACCTAATTCAGTGCACAAATGAGATGAATGTGAACATCCCACAGTTGGCAGACAGTTTATTTGAAAGAACTACTAACAGTAGTTGGGTGGTGGTCTTCAAATCTCTCATTACAACTCATCATTTGATGGTGTATGGAAATGAGGTAAGCCAAATTTTTAATTAAAAGGTATACCGCTTAATGATTGGTGATTCAGCTTGATTCTCCCACTGAGATTTCAGGAATGTCTTCAACATCCAAACAATACAGGTTAAAAGGACAAGGTGAGTAGGCAGAAATAAAATTGTAGATTCTACAATTCAAGGAGATTGTCTGTAAGTTGGGAAGTAGAAAATGGGTCAAAGCACAGAGGACTTAACAATAATGGGATCAAGAAGCGGGGATTAATGCCTACAGGTAGGTTTTGTAAGCAGCACTGGTCTGGTTAGGCCTTGTGTATAGACCGTATATTTGTCTTTTTCTTTATTATGGTTCAGATTTCTGTCTGTTTTCATATGGTTTCTGTCTGGTTTCATATAGTTGTCTCTGGAACCACTTTGCCTAGTTGAAAGCTGTTGAGGACTAAGATGGCATTTGCTGAGACGGACTGATTTATAGAGTGCCTTCTTAAGCAGAGGTGTGTCTGAAGTCTTCTTTGAAGTCTTCATTGCCCAAAAGGTTAAGGAAAAGATGCATAAGCTTTTGCATTTTAATGTTTAGAGACTCGTCTTGTTTTCCGTGACAGCTTAGCAGCTGATTTTTAGTTCTTGCCTTAAATGGTTTTCTCAGCCCACTGTACTTGCAAAGTTGAGTTAAAAGGAACATTTAAAATTGTGTTAAAAAAATACTTGAATGCAACTAGATAAATCCACATTTAGTATGCACCTTAGAAAAATGCAGCCCACTGGTTGCTGAGAGATGGCTCCTGGAGAAATGCGGAGGGACTTTAGTTATTGGTATTAGACTTCTGAGCATAATGACTTTCTGACATCCATCACTTGACTCATTTTGGGCTTTTCAGTGATAAAGCTCTGCTGTCATCTTTGGCAGATACCAGTAGAGCATCACTGAAGTTCAGAATTAAAGCAAGAATTTACCTATAACACTTTCATTGCAGCAGATCTTACTTTATGTATATTTTGGTATTCCCTTCTGGTCCTTGTCCAGGAGTGATTTTTTTTTATAGCTACAATCATAATTTAGATAAAATATTATATTTAGCCTTTTTATATTCTATGTTTTTTATATTTATCATTTTTAATGACAACCTAATGGGTCATATATTCCATAATTTTCTTAACTTTCCTTTTCCTAGAAATTTAGCTTTCTGATTATTCATTGTTTCAGCAGCACCACATTGGATTTTATTGGTAGTATTTAAATTTTAAAAGTTATTTCCAGAAGTGTTACCTGAATTGTGATTGCTTAGTCAACAGACTTGATCATTTTTAGGATGTATGTTATTTGGTTGCTTTCTGATTTGTTACAACCATTGTGCAGAGTCAATAAGAATACTTGGATATACTAGCTTTAATATAACTTGAAGCATTTTGATCTTAACTGTGGTAATAGTTTCTGCTTTTATCAGGACTCTGTTTATTTAAGATAATGATCATCTAAAGAATTTCAGGCTTATGGAATTTTTCACCTTCTTAAAAAATATATAGTTTAATCTTTAAAAAGAAAATGCCACAAATATAACCAATTAGAATGCCAGATAAAGAGGAAAACTATTAGTGGTGGTTTTTAGAGACTATAAATAAGGTGATAATACTAGAAGCAAAACCTTGACAAAGGCAAAGAAACAAAGTTGACTGTCATTCTTTACATTTGACTGACAGGAGGAGAAAGATGATAGTATTTCTGTCTGGTTTTTAGATAAACCCATGTTTAATTTCCCTTAAGAAGCTAAGACAGATGGTGATGTTCTTCTCATTGGCAGGTTTATTAGTCTGTGATAGAGTATGTATATGTTTTACTGTGCTGTGATGAGAATATCATAGGGCAGGGAGGAAAGTCCAGGGGACATTTGTTGAAAATGATGGATGCTCTTGGCACCCTTAGGTAGAGGCCAGGGATGCTTCTAAACCTATAATAATGCACAGGACAGGCTTCCCACAATAAGGAATTATCAGAGCATATGAAAATCATGGAGTCTAATATTGTCTTAGGATATTTTTTTTAAGGTTTTATTTATTTACTTGAGAGGGAGAGGGAGAGGTAGCACAAACAGGGGGAGGGGCAGAGGGAGAAGCAGACTCCCTGCTGAGCAGGGAGCCTGATGCAGGTCTCCATCCCAGGCTCCTGGGATCCTGACCTGAGCCAAAGGCAGACGCTTAACCGAGCCACCCTCTTCACTTAGGATATTTTAACACCTTTTTGAAACCAGTCACTTTAGGATAAGTGATGAAATGTGAGTCTTCAGTTTACAAATTGTTTTTCAAAATCCTGGCTTGTTAGTTTGGGGTGAATGCAGATGAACAAGATTGAGTTAGGGGAGTGATGGTGTACATCCTAATTGATAGTAACCCTCTGCACACATTAAGAAAAAAAAAAGGAGGGGCGCCTGGGTGGCTCAGTCGTTAAGCATCTGCCTTCGGCTCAGGTCATGATCCCAGGGTCCTGGGATCAAGCCCCACATCGGGATCCCTGCTCAGTGGGAAGCCTGCTTCTCCCTCTCCCACTCCCCCTACTTGTGTTCCCTCTCTTGCTCTGTCTCTCTCTGTCAAATAAATAAAATCTTAAAAAAAAAAAAAAAGGAAATCCTAAGGAGAAGTGAAATTGAAAGGAGTTAACTCTCTATTTTGGAGGGTGTATGTAAAGGGAAGTTAAGGTAGTGTTCTGTGGTAAGCAATTTGGAGAGAATTTTGACAGTATTTTGAGATGACCTTTACATATGTGCTGATCCAACAATTCTAACCTAAGTTTCTATCATGGTAAACTCCTGTATGTTTGCACAGGGAGACCAAGTACCAAGGTGCCTATAAAACATTGCTAATAATAGTGAAATTGGAAAGAACTTCAACATCTATGGAGAAATGGATACATAATGATATACTATGTCATTGAAATACTAGAGTATCATTTTAAATGAATGAATTAGATCTACATATATTAAATGGATAATTCTTGAGAAGTTGTTAAAAAGCACATTGGAAAAGAATAACTACAGTATAATTTTTCTGTAAATTTAAAATAGAAAACAAAATTTGTACAGTTTATAGGTTAAATATATAGAAAAATTGTAAAAATATGTGTGGGAATGATAGATACCTACTTCGGGAAGAAATGAGATGGAAGGGGTATTTCTGTAGACTCTAATTTTTTGTTTTTGTAAGATCTAAAGTAAATATGGCAGTGTGTTTAATCTGGACAGTGGGTAAGGGGATGTCTATAATATTATTCTCTTTTATGATTACAAGTATTTCATTTTTTAAAATGTCATAAAAATTTGGGTCACCAGGTAGCTGTTTAAAGGAAAGATGCTACTTCAGTGTGATTAGGTATAGCCCTGATGCACTTTTATAAAGCCAAAATTACTAGTTCCAGGGTGAAAGTGCGTGTTTCCTTTTATTTTGATGCTTATACCAAAGCTATGGGCATTAGGCTTTAATAAATTTCTTTGTACTAATGAAATATATGGATTATGTTTTTAGGTTTGGTAACTAGTTAGTAGGACTGAGGATGAGAAATTTAAGCTAGATAAGCTTAATGGAATGTGTTAAACACACCCCCCCCCCATTCTCAAATTAGAGTTTGTTAGATGGCATTACCTTAATTTGACATAATTGTTTGTTTGTTTTCCAGCGTTTTATTCAGTATTTGGCTTCAAGAAACACGTTGTTTAACTTAAGCAATTTTTTGGATAAAAGTGGATTGCAAGGTAAAGACAACTTATTCATTATGGAAAATCAACCTTGTATGATGATTACTGCAGAGTTGAACTCTGTCTTCTAGCTGTGGAGGAATCTCATATTTTAGTGAAAGGTGTAAGAAAGAAAAAACTGTCTTTTAATGTGCAGATTATGATTGACTTCTGTACTTGACACCTAGAACTCTGAGAAATAGAATAGGATAGTGGTTTCAAAGCATTGATTCTGGAATTGAACTGCCTGGTTTTAGTCCCACCTCTCCCACTTACCAGCTGCATGGACTTGAGCAAGTTACTTCACCTCTCTGCGTCTATAAAGTCAGGAATAATGATAGCACCTACCCTCTAGGGTTGTTAGAGGCTTAACCTAGCTAATAAATGTGAAGTGGTTACAACAGTGCCTGGCACACAGGAAACACTATGTAAATAAGAGCTTTCGTTGTTACTGTTATTATTATTTTATGCTTTATTCTAAGAAATGTAGCAGGGCATATCATACATTTTAGTAGCAAAGGTAAGTATGGTGTGTTATTCAGATAAATTGCTCACTGACGCTCACATCTGTTATTTCATTTATTTTACTTTTAATTCAGTAACTTGAGATTGCTTTACTCTGGTGTTGTAGCGCTCCATGCACATTCTGTCTTACTGGGATCTGTTGTACTTAGTTCCAGAACTAGGCAGTTAACATTGTACAGGGCTAGCTCTAGGAGTAACATCATAAGGACATACCAAATGACTTGGGAATATTCAACAGTAGGGCTCAGTCTGGGAAATGTCTTCGGAGGAGGGGAGATTTTGTACTGGGCTTTGAAAGATGGACGAGGACATGGGTTGGCTTAAACAAAGGTACATAGATGTACAAAGATGTGAAAGAGTATGGAATATTTAAGATTTATAGAGCAAGTGAGTATGAATGAGTATGAACAGGATTTGCAGGTGATGTATTACAGAATATGCAGTGGCAGATAGCCTTCAAGAAGCTGTTTGGGGCCAGAATCAGACATGAAAGATTTTTATAGAGTTGTGATTTTATAATGCAGTGAGAAACCATCAGCGTTTTTTGATTTGAGGAAGAAGGGGAGAGGGAGTGTGTGTTATAAAGAAAGTGCCATAGCTCAGTACAGGTTGGATTAGAGTGATAAAGTCTTAAAGACACTGTGACTGTTCTGGTCATTGTTCTGGTCATCTAGTAGAAAGGTAACGAGGACCTGAATTACGTCTCTTGTGGAGGTAACATCAATGGAATTTAGTGACTAGCAGTGTTTGGGTCAGGGGCTGCCCAGTTCAGTACTTGTTCACTTTTGGCAGATGGAAATATTAATTAGAGTGAATCAAATACCCTATCTTCCAGAGATTTTGGAAGGCTGGTAATCTATCCATAGGGCTGTTACAGGAGTGATTTTACTTTAATAAGAGGAATAGTAGTCTAAGTAGTTAAAAATAAATTAAGCAGTAGAATACCTTTTTCAAATAAAACCTTAAATATGTAAACCAGAAATATGTAACAGATAAAACGGGAGCTGGTCTGTTTTCTGGGATGTGGAAGAAACTCTACTTGCTCATATTTTTATTTCTGCTTCCCTTCATTCACTTCATTTGAAGTTAAGAGTCTGTGGAAAACAATTTGCAAACTAATACTCAAAAGCAGAGTATATGCATTTGTCCAGATGGGTTTTTTTGGTATCTTAATATTATTAGCTACTGATTTTCTTTCTTAAGATGGAAATTAAGCACTTCTAGTAATAAGGTTTTAGGACTTTTATTCCTTTTATGTGGAGAACATTTTTAAGCCTTTTATTTGAAGCTCCTATTCTGTAGAGAAAACTCAGAAAGTAATTAAAAGCATGTAATTCGGTGGTTTTGACAAGTAATTTTGATTGCACATGTATTTTGTTGGGTGGAGTCTGGTATATTTTATTTATATTTATTTATATATATTACATATATGCTGGATGTTATAATGGGTGTATATAAATATAAATAGGACTCTAGTTAGACATGTACATGATGTAGCTAGGAGCTGAACATGGAATAAGAATAATGTGGGAACACAGGAGGATGGAGTAGAGTTGGTTAGAGGGAACAATATAAACTGTAAGAGCTGGGGAATGTGAGTATGTAACACCTTATAAAATACAGTAGTAGTTATGAGAATACATGAGGGCAGTCATTTTTTTTTTTTAATTTTGTTCATTGTTTTTTCTCCAGCAGCATTTTAGTGGGCACTCAAGAAGTATTTGGTGAATAAATGAATTGGTGATGATGTTAAATCCAGTCACTTTACATTTTTGTCATTGTTTTGGTATTGTTTTTTAAAGTTGCAGAGATCATCAAATAAAGTGAAATTTTTTAAATGAAGATGAACTGAAATAAGATGAACCTGATTTTTAATTAGCAAAAATTTATAGACTTCCTTGAGCAAGGCAGTAATTAAAACATAAGTTGCTTTTTAAATAACATTGAATAGATCTTATGTTGCCAAAGTTTTCAAATCTCATGATTGTGATATAAGAAAATCTTAGAGAAAGTTTTATCGAAAATACCCGTATAGTTGTTTCTTGTTATGCCTTAAACTCACGTATTGCCATTTCTTTCATTGTACTATGCAGTAATTTTATGCACTGTTTATAAGGTTGGCACATGTAAGTTTGTTTGTTACAAATAATATACAACTGAAGGTTTCATAAGTATGAAAATTATAAAATTGCTTGATTTGAGGAGAGGGGCTTATGGTTTCACAGGATGTTAAATTTGAGTTATGAGGTTATTAAATAGTGTTTAAGAGAATGTGGTTTCCAATTGTGGTAAGAATGTTGATCAGAAGTAAAATAGAAATATTATTTTAGTGAAATTCTGAGGGCTGGGAGGTTTTTCAAAGCCACATATGACCTACCTGACTTAAAACATGTGAGGTCTTAGAGATTTTAATGTGATACTATTCATTATTAGTCACTTAATATACATCATTAGATTGAGTTGGAGTATCAAGATATTATGGCCATTGGATGAAATGAGTTGGTTTTTTAAGCAAATTGGGATTTTAATAATTTGTGAAAACATTTTCTGTTTCTTTTCTTACAGGATATGACATGTCTACATTTATTAGGCGGTATAGTAGATATCTTAATGAAAAAGCAGTTTCATACAGACAAGTTGCATTTGATTTCACGAAAGTGAAAAGAGGGTGAGTTAAGCTTTCCCTTTTTTTTTTTGATCTGATGGATTTGACTATTTTAAAATGTAAACCATAGAAATTATTAGATTATGAATTGTGAAATATCAGGCCAGTTTTAAAGGTGAATTTTATTTTTCTTTGAAGTACATCGTATGCTTTTTGTGCTAGGATTTCGTAAAGTTCTTTTTAATTTTATAACAGCTTTATTGAGATACAATTCACACAACCTAAAATTCACTCTCTTAAAGTATGTAATTAAGTGGGTTTTAGTGTATTTACGAAGTTATGCCAAATCACTGTCTAATCCTAGAACAGTTCATCATTCCTGTAAGAAACCTCATACCCGTTAGCAATCACTTTTCATTTCCTTCTTCCTCCACACCCTGGCAGCTACAAATGTACTTTCTGTCCCTATGGATTATTTGCCTATTCTGGATATTTTATGTAAATGAAATATACATTATGTGGCCTTTTGAGTCCGGCTTTTCTCACCTAGCAAAATGTATTCAAGTTGTAGCATCCTTGTTGTAGTGTGGATTGCTACCTGATACAGCCTGGTATACAGATTTTTCTTAGGATATATGAGAATATCTCAGGAAAAAGCCATGAAGGACATGCTTAAGGGGGCATTGGTGACCCTAGTAGCTTTAAAGGACTGCCCTAAGGGGAATCTGGCTTCTGCAGAAATATTTTGGTGAATGCCTTTCTGAATTTCCTTGCTGCTCAAATATCTAAGCAATCAATGTTTTCTTTAAATTGTTCTCTTGAAATGTTAAATTACTAAACTGCAATGGAAAATTTAACATAAATGTAGAAATAACCCCTTAGTTATTTAAGCATTATTTTTTTGAAGATTTTATTTATTTATTTGAGGGAGAGAACGCATGTGCTCGTGAGTGCAGGAACGGGGAGGAGGGCAGAGGGAGAGGGAGATAATCTCCAGCAGACTCCACTGAATGCAGATCCTGAAGTGGGGCTTGATCCCACAACGATGAGACCATGACCTGAGCCCAGACCAAGGGTCAGATGCCCAACCGACTGAGCCACCCAGGCGCCCCAGCATTTTTATTTTTAAAATTTTTATTTTTCTAAGATCTTATTTAGATCCTTTATTAGAGAGAGAGTGCCCGCACACGCAGTGGGGTGGGGGAGGGCGGGTGGGCAGGTACTGGGGGAGAAACAGAGGGAAAGAATACCAAGCAGACTTTGGGTTGAGCATGGAGCCTGACTCAGAGCCTGATCCCACGAGCCAGAGATCATGACCTGAGCTGAAACCAAGAGTCAGACACTTAATGACTGAGCCATCGGGCATCTCTAAGCATTTTT
The DNA here is from genome assembly GCF_002007445.2 of Ailuropoda melanoleuca. Classification (NCBI taxonomy): domain Eukaryota; kingdom Metazoa; phylum Chordata; class Mammalia; order Carnivora; family Ursidae; genus Ailuropoda; species Ailuropoda melanoleuca. The sequence goes on from NC_048225.1 coordinate 43,930,133, forward strand.
GAAACAGCTTAAATGTTCTGTGTCATTATTCCAAATGAATCAGGAGGTGATTAGTTTGGAATTTACCAAAACTAAGTTCCACAAATTTTGTTTCCTGTATTTAAGTACTTTGTTGTTTGTGAAATGATAGTAGAGGAGTTCATCTTACAAATCTGTGTCTTAATTCCAGTATCCTGTCCCATGAACCATTTTCCATTTGGACTTCTATTAATATTTCACTGTAAAGTGTGTTCAGTAAAACTAATCTTCAAGATATTTGTAGATTTCAGATTAATAGATTTTTTAAAATAGTAACTTTTTTTTCTAATCTGAAGGGCTAGTTTTGAGATTGAGGAGAATTGCTGTACTCTGTATTTAATAGAGCAAACTTTCATTATTTGGATGAGAACAGCCCTTGATTATGCACAATATATTTAGTATTGACTTAAAGGAAACTACCCTTAAAGGGAAAGGAAAGTGAATCAAGGAGCCATAATTGAGTGAACCAAGAAGCATAAAATTGACAAGCACACACAGATACATACACATACATATATAAATACATATATATGTATCACACATATATATATCAGATTGTATAAATAAGAAAAAAAATATAGGACATTAGGGTGTAAGTTGATATGTGACAGCACTTAAAATTTATTTTATCATGGCTAAGCGTCAGTGAACTGTTTTAGCTTTGGAGAGGATTTGTGGGGTAAATAGTAAAGTTTTATTTATTACGGTAATTTTGCGTGTTTGGTATATGTAACCTATAAATAGAAATAAATATATGTATGAAGGCACACATAAAATCATGTAACAAATTGGATTATGTTATTTGAAGACCACTTAAATATTTTCAGTCAGTACTGAAATATTTTAAATATTTTCAGTCAGTACTTCTAGATCTGTTTCGTTCTTCTGAATGGCTATAGGATGATGTTCTAGATGAACATTTGATTTACTCTCTTTTTTTGTTTTATAAAAGCAATGCATTGACCATCCTTTTGCATGTTGTTATATTCTTTATTATTATTATTAACATATAATGTATTATTTGTTTCAGGGGTACAGGTCTGCGATTCATCAGTATTACACAATACACAGCACTCACCACAACACATACCCTCCCCAGTGTCCATCATCCAGCCACCCCATCCCCCCAGAAGTTGTTATATTCTTAAGTGAAGTTTCCTATAGAATAAATTCTTAGAACCAATAGGTTAAAGGATATATATACATTGAACATTTTATTAGAAAACACCAAATTGCCTTTTATAAAAATTGTACTGAATTCCTGACTTAAGTACAGTTATAGACACCTCTTTCACTGTATTCTTCCATCCTCTTGAAAAGGTATTGCATTAGGTGTTCATTTTACATTGAGTGATTGAATTATTCAATAAATGGTGATACTGAGCCTCTTTCTCTCTTAAAATGCTATTCGTGCTTTGTTCATTGCCTTTCAATATCTTTTGCCCCCTACCCTATTGGGTATTTTATTCTTTCCTATTATGTTTAATGTTAAGATTAAGTTCACAGGCCGTTTATTTTATTTTTTGAAAGATTTTGTTTATTCATTTGTCAGAGAGCATGCATGCACAAGGAGGGGGAGTGGCAGGACAGAGGGAGAAGCAGGTTACCCTGCTGAGCAAGGAGCCTGATGCAGGACTCAGTCCCAGGATCCTGGGATCATGACCTGTGCCGAAGGCAGACGCTTAACCAACTGAGCCACCCAGGCGTCCCTCAACAAGCTGTTTAGTCAGATTAATCTAGATTTGAGTTCTAGCTTCATTCCAGTTAGATGAAGAATTTTAGTAACATACTACAGCCAGCTTGCTGACTTTTTAAAAATAACTTTATTTTGAAATAATTTCACTTCCAGAAATGCTGCAAGAATAATATAGGTAACTCTTATACACTTCACTCAGATTCATCAGATTTTAATATTTTCTCACATTTACTTAATTATTCTGTGTGTATATGTACTTTTTTTTCTTTCCCTGAACCGTTTGAGAGCGGTTTACATACCCTCATGCCTTTTTATAGTTTTATATCCTGTAATACTTCAGTGCATATTTCTAAGAACAGGATCTTTTTATTACATATCTATCACCTTGCTAGTTTTTTCCACATCATGGAGCATAAACTGATACTATTTGTACAGGACAGTGGGTTAAATTAAGAACGCTTCTTGAGGCTGAAGGGTTAAGGATTAATGTCTTGGTGCATATATAACCCATTTGTATTGTTTTCTGGTACAATGGGGAAGCCTTGATTTAAGCTTTGAATTATTTCATCTGTAAAATGTAAAACATTGATGTTATTAGCACTTGTCTTTTAGGATCGTAGTGAGAATTAAATATTGTATGTAATGCTTAGCACATGGCAAGCACTCCAACAAATAAGCTTTTTGTATATTAGGAAAATGTCATGAATTACAAATATTTTTCTCTTTTTTAAACATTATTAAAAGTTTTAAAATCTTATGTGATCAAAATTGTAGTCTTTATTTTTCTGGCTTTTCTCTTTTTATGGACACTCAGAATGAGCTTTTCTACCCCCAAAATACCTATTCATGTTTTCATTGTATATATTTAGGGATTCAGTATTTTATGTTTAAGTCTTTGATTCATTTCGAATATATCTTGGTATTAAAAAAGTGAGGTGGAGATTAACTATAATTTTTAATAGAAATATAGGATATTAAAAAATTAAGATGAATTATTGCCCAATAACGGTTAATGGCTTTTTGCTTAAGAGTACTGCCTTCTTTTAAATAAAGCCTCTTTTTTGTTATTTTGGTAAATACTTAGTCATTCTTCAAGAATTCACCCAAACATCATTTCTTTGAGGAAATCTTGTTTCTATTGTTAGATTTTATGTAACATGTCACCTGCATGAGGGCAATATAACCTTAGTCATATTTATATCTTCAGGACTTACCGCGGTGGTTAGCAGTTTTTGAAAACATGACTAGGTCAGTTTGTAAACATTATATTAAATGGTTCTATGGAAAGTGAATCCAATAAATTGCCTGTAGATTTATCTTTTCAGTTGGTTATTAAACATCAGTCCTTATGTTTTCTTTTTAACATTCCACTTTTTGCTAGTATAACTTAATGTTGAATTATCTTGAATTCTAAATTGGTTTGATTCAAAGTATCAAGACACACTATTACATAATAAGCAAAAGATGGAATAATCTAGGTATTTTCTGTAAATAAGGACATGGATGACCAGCCTTTAATCCATTGCTTTTTTATTTGAGAAACAAGTATCTGAATTTAATTATAATGTATTTAAGAAGTTGGCTAACAGACACATGAAAAAATATTCAACATCACTAGCCATCAGGGAAATACAAATCAAAACCACAGTGAGATCCCACCAAACACCAGTTAGAATGGCAAAAATTAACAAGACAGGAAACAACAAGTGTTGGGGAGGATGTGGAGAACGGGGAACCCTCTTACACTGTTGGTGGGAATGTAAGTTGGTACAGCCACTTTGGAAAACAGTGTGGAGGTCCCTCATGATGTTAAAAATAGCTACCCTACGACCCAGCAATTGCACTACTCGGTATTTACCCCAAAGTTAGAGACGTAGTGAAAAGAAGGGGCACATACACCCCGATGTTCATAGCAGCAGTGTCCACAATAGCCAAACTGTGGAAGGAGCCAAGATGCCCTTCAACAGATGAATGGATAAAGAAGATGTGGTTTATATATATGGTGGAATATTACTCAGCCATCAGAAAAGATGAATACCTACTGTTTGCATCGACATGGAATTGGAGGGTATTATGCTAAGTGAAATAAGTCAAGCAGAGAAAGACAGTTACCATATGGTTTCAGTCATATGTGGAACATAAGGAATAGCGCAAAGGACCACAGGGGAAGGGAGGGAAAACTGAATGGGAAGAAATCATGGAGAGACACCATGAGAGACTCTGGACTCTGGGAAGCAAACTGAGGGTTCCAGAAGGCAGGGGGCAGGGGGATGGTGTAATTGGGTGATGGGTATTAAGGAGGGCATGTGTGGTGATGAGCACTGGGTGTTACATATAACTAATGAGTCATTGAACACTACATCAAAAACTAATGATGTACTATGTGCTGGCTAATTGAACAAAATAATAAAAAAGTACTTTAAAGTCATAAAGTGTGGTGTTCTGCATGGAATATGAATTGTTATGTATTTGTTCTGAATCATATTCAAGCCCTTGTGTTTGTGAATTATTTGAGTCTTTTAAACTCTAAGCATTTGGTAACTGTTAAGATTTTTCTTAAGAAATTTAAAGTTCCTTGGAAAGAAAAGATGTGGGGTCTAGTGAGGGGGGGAATCAAAATTGTCCCCATGGTTTCTGGTGTAAGTCACTGGGGAGATAGGCACCCTTTACTGTGAAGATTTTGGAGTGGAGTAGGGTTGGGCATAGTGGTTCAAAATTAAGGATTTAGTTTTGGAAATACTATTTTTGACATGCCTGTGATTTGTACAAGGTGAGATATCATGTAGACAATTGGATATACTAACTTGGAACTTGAGAGTTTTAGCCTAGGAGTAGAAGTATATCGTTGGCATCTTGGTGATTTCTGTCTTTGGAGTGACAGATCGATCATAGGGCCCAGGAACACTTTAAGATACAAAACATGTATTTTAGAGGATGTGTAGAGGATGAGGAGCCACAAAAGACTGAAAAAGTGATAGTGAAAAGACTGTGAGAAGTCTAGTCAGATAATCTTAGACAAGTACCCATTGGAAAAGCAACATGGAATTTCTACTACATGACCTAAACTAGAGCAATTTAACTGGAGTTGATAAGAGAGGCCTATATTGGAATGAATTGAATAATGAATGAAAAGTGAGTGTAGAACTCTTTTTGAGAAGTATGCTTGGCTTTGCAAGACAAATGATAGCTGAATGGGAATATGATTTTGGTGGAGTGTGTGTGTTTAAAGAATGGTGATCTTAGAGACTTTGGCAGCATGTTCATGGGAATGGTGTAGTATAAAAGAAGAGATTAATGAGCTGCACTGTCCAGTATGGTAGCTATTTGCCACATAGGAATTAAAATGAAATACAAAATACATTTTTTCAGTTGCATGAGCTATATTTTGGATATTCAATAGCCCCATGTGACTAGTGGCTACCATCTTGAATGGTGCAGATGCTGAACATTTCCACCATTGCAGATAGTTCTGTTAGACAGTTGTGTTTTAGAGAAAAAGAGGACAACCAAAGGATTGTGACAGAGTGGGAGTCAGAGGACCTTGTACATGATATTTTTATTTCATAGAAAGAGATTTCCTCCATTGAGTAGGACCAGACCAGATAGATGTAGTTTTGTTATTGAGATGACTAGACAATGTCTGTCATTTTCTATTTCTGAGTGAAATATTTAGGAGTTATGAGCTGAGTTTGTGTGTTGAGCATAGGGAGGCGGGGAAGGATGGGTGAGAGACGGGTGAAAGTACTTACAGGAATTCACCAGAGAAGGCTAAGAAGATTGCTGGCAGTGATGAGTCCCCATTTGGGGTTGATGATAATGAAATTTAGAGTTTTACTAGTTTGCTCTGTTACATGGTTTTCTTTACCAGCACTCAGTTGCTTAGCCAGGATTGTGAATTTGCCAAGTTATTATTAGAGAGTTGAGAGTATTTGCAAGGTAGTGATTATGATAATGATCTGTGAAATTCTAAGCTAGATGGAGGAAGTTAAAAATGAGAAGGGTAGTGGCGGGAGTTGATACATTGAAGTTCATGATGAAGTTAGATAGTTTTTGCCATGGGGGTACTTGACCAAAGCAGCTGGGAGGTTAAAGGGTTATTGTCATAGGATAAGGTGTCTAAATTTTATCTATTTTTCATACCGGTGGTTGGGGCTGGGAGTAGGAATAATGTGGTTTCTGTGGGCAGTAAGGTCTCATGATCTGACCATAGGAATAGGGATGCTGGTCAAGGGACTTTGAGATCAAGATGTTGTATTGGTTGTCCATGTAGATGTTGAAATTAACCAAGAAAAATTGAGCCAGGATTCAGGTCTTCTGTGATAAAGAAGAAATAACCAGGTCAGAAATGACTTTAGCAAGGAGAGGAGGGAGAACTAAAAGGATACTAATGATGACTGATAAAATGAGAGTGAGGTATATGAGAATAAAAAAATGGTTGTAAAGAGGAAGTGGTGTCTTCATGCAAAGCTGCAGCAGCTAGTAGCAACTAGTGGAGTATAGTACTTGACGGGAAACAGTCATCCGTGGATTAATACTTTTTACTAGAAAGAGTTGTTGGACTAAGGCTGGTAATAGTTGCCTACGTAAGGCAGTCCAGTGTGTGTTTTTAAACTCATTTTTGTCTTGCAAAGTACTGTTTTTGATTTACATAGCTTAATTGTTTTTCTGGCACCTGGGGTTGTGATTGAAGGGGTAGCCCAGGGTGGAGTGGCTATTTATAAGTAAGTGTGGGTCATTTGTAAATTAGACGTCTGCACACTCTTCTGGAAGTGAATGTTTTTCTGACAAAACGTTATAAACACCACTGTTTTCAAGTCTAATACACCTGGGTTTCCATAATGACCTTACCACCTATTAGTTCTCTGACCTTAGACAGTCATATACTCTCAATGAACCTGGAACTTCATCATCAACAAAATGGGAAAATATGTATAGGATTTTTGTGAGGATTTGAAAAACATGCACCAAAGCCTTAAAATGGAGCCTGATGTTCATTGTGTACCTTAGCCCCGGGTACCTCTTATCTAGTGTTTTTGGTACCACTTTTGTAAAATTCTAGTGTTTTCTGATACTGCTAATATTTCTTGTATCTTTAGAAATATCTAAAGCAATATTTAAATCTTTTTGGAAATTTTAACAGAATATTAAAAATCATTCCTCTTAAGTATCACATATTTTAATGGCTTACAGGTCATTAGTGTTTGAGTCATAAATAAAATACCTTAAATAAAGCAGTACTTACGACTTGAGTTCAACTCCTGGCTCCATCATGTCCTAACCGGTTAGTGATTTGAGGCCAATGATTTCTTTTTTTTTTTTAATTAAAAAAAAAATCTGTAGAACTGCCCTTTACACACATGAATGGTGTGAGGATCAGTTGATTTCCTCATGTGAAAAATAGGCTGTAAGTCTGGCTGTATAATGTAAGCTTTTATTTTTATGTCTCATGTTTTTACACCTTTTTTTTTTTTTAGCTCTTTGATGTTGGACATAGAGCATTTTCTGTATGACTTTTGCTTGAAGTGTCAGGTTCAATAATGATTTAAAAATATGTGATGTTTCATAGCAACTTGTTCTCTCTCATTTAAATAGAGAACGAGATGAGAGCTTAAAATGTAGATTTAACAATTTTTTTTTTTTAAAAACAGGGCTGATGGTGTTATGCGAACAATGAACACAGAAAAACTCCTAAAAACTGTACCAATTATTCAAAATCAAATGGATGCCCTTCTTGATTTTAATGTAAGTTGATTGCACAAATGCTTTTATAAAAATTTAAGATTTAATATATATATATTATTGGTCAGAGTCTTTGTTCTCAAGTTTTCATACTCTGATTTTTTCACAGTATCCTGTTTGGCTAACAGTTTTCTATAGATGTTGTCCCAAGTCAGATTACTTTGTATTTTTATGATTTTTTTATCTTTGCTCTGATTTCTTTGGTGGTGTCTCTCTAGCTTTAGAATTATAGGGTGTACTAGCTAAAGAAAATGATGGAGAGGTGAAGGGATTGATCCGAAAATCTACTTACTTTTGATAATGGTTTTTAGATTTTAAAAATATATAAAAATTTTCTTTCTGAATAGCCAATTTAATATTTTACTTTTGTGTGTATTGTAGGACTGAGAGCATGTCAATTATTAACAAATACAGGGAAGTTCAAGTATACTTGTAACAGTAGTTACATATATAGCTATTGCTGAAGAGCTTGTGTTCCCTGAAAGTTTTGTTTCAGTGACCATTATTTAAACCAAGTTGCCAGCTTTGTCATTTGTTCGTAATATGTTAGGTGTTAGCATTTTCAAGTCTGTTTTTTTGGAGGGCATCTATCTTTAGACATTTTATTTTAGAGCTTATAAGTGCAAGTTAGTGAATGAAACTGTGAAAATTCATACTCAAATAGATTTTTCCTTTAACTTGTGCTATTAAACTTCTTGAGGGCAGGGAGCAAGTCCGCTTTTTCTCTGCTGTATCTCCATTGTCAGGAGTGTGTGGCACATAGAGTGCATGTTCAGTAAACATTCAATGAGTGAATTCTATAGATGCTTCATAGACTAGAAGAGGTTATTGAACTATGGCTTACTGCCTGTTTTTATATGGCTTGTGAGCTAAGAATGATTTTTATATTTTTAAGTGGTTGAAAATAATTTTAAAAGAAGGAATATTTTTGACAGGTGAAAATTATATGAAATTTTGATTCAGTTTCTATAGTAGTAGTTTTATAATACAACCAGGCTCATTGGTTTACATACTATCTATGGATGCTTTTTTGATGTCATAACAGAGTTGAGTGTTGTGACAGAGACCCTATGGCTTTCAAAATCTAAAATACATTCAGGTCCTTTACAAAAAACGTATGCTGATCTCTAGTGTGGAAGACACAGGGGGATTGGTTAACTACGGAGCTTTATTTTGGTTTTCATTAGAGGGTTCAACCACGAAACTTTTTTCACCTGTATTATGAATATTTTTATAACACTGTGTGTTCTTTTCAGTGTCTGTATTGTCCTTCATTGCATGTAACAATTTACCTGATCTTCCTGTTGGCAGAAATTTAGAGTTTTTCTGTTTGTTTATTTTTTTTAATTCAGAAAATGAATGGGGAAAAAAACAGGGGGACATACTAAATATTATTTGTGTGTTAGTGTGTGTTATCTACATATTTATAAACCTCTTTCTATAGGGTTAATTCCTAGAAAAAGAATTTGGTGGATCAAAGGACATAAACATTTAAATTTTTAATAAATATTGCTAACTTACGAAAGGATTAAGCCCAGTCATTTGTCAACAGCTGCCTGTTTTTCTTCATTCTTTTTGCCCTGAGTAATAGCTTGGTTTTGATTATTTTGGTACTTCCTAGTCTGGTGCTGAAGAAAGGATAGTTCTAGTCTAATTTGATTATTTTAATTTACCTCCCAGGGGTGGTCTTTTCAACATGTTATGTGAATCGTCTGTCATTTGCTTTATTATTAGGATTCTCTGCAATGGAAACCTTGTTAGATATTTTGCAAGTATTTACCAGTTTGTTGTTTACTGTTCAGCTTTGTGCTTATGTTTTTCTATATCTAAAAACAACTTAATTGGTTCATCCTTTGATTCATTTCTTGAGATAAAACTAAAGGTATTTCTAGTACTCTTGGTAGACAAATAGGTGCTGGTTGTTTTGTTGCATCATAATTTCAGTAATAATAATCTTTGTGAGGTACTGTGCTGTTTACAATCAGTATATCATTTAATTTTCCCAGTAATCATATGCAATAGAAATATTATCATAGCCATTTTGAAGGTAAGTCTGTTTATTACCGGAAAAAGGTGTATTTTAAAAAAAAAATGTTTCTTCTACCTAGCTTAGCGCCTTGGTGATTGCCAAAAATTTCAGAAGTTAAAGAGTTTTTTTTATTCTTTGTGACTTATTTCTGAATTAAATTGAAAGTTACAGAATTTTTGTTTGCTTGTGCATGTATCTGAACTCTTTGACAGATTTTTGCACTATTTGGATGTAACTCTGTTTGCAAGAAATAAATGTCTTTTTCTCTAATACATCTAAATATTTGAGTTTACTGTATTTTAATTTGAAGGAAGTTTTTGTCATTTAATATGTAAGATTAGCTCATCTTATTTTCTAATTTTTCCCCAGGTTAATAGTAATGAACTTACAAATGGGGTAATAAATGCTGCCTTCATGCTCCTCTTCAAAGATGCCATTAGACTGTTTGCGGCATACAATGAAGGAATTATTAACCTGTTGGGTAAATATTGCTATAGTTTGTTGTTGTTATTTTTTAAGATCTTATGTATTTGCGAGAGAGAGAGAGAGAGAGAGAAAGCACAGCCAGGGGTAGGAACAGAGGGAGAGGGAGAAGCAGACTCCCCACTAAAAAGGGAGCACAGTGCAGGGCTCAATCCCAGGACCCTGGGATCATAACCTGAGCTGAAGGCAGATGCTTAACCAGTTGAACCATCCATGCCCCCCAGTATTGCTGTAGTTAATAACATTTTATTTTTTTATCTTGTGTCCAATTGATAAATATTGTCTGAGTTGTTATTTAGAGCAGCCTAACCACTCATTGGGATATTAATTGATGATAACAGTTTATTTGGAGAAAAGATTTTTTATTTTATTTTATTATTATATTATGTTAGTCACCATACAGTACATCCCCGGATTCCGATGCAAAGTTCGATGCTTCATTTGTTGCGTATAACACCCAAGTGCACCATGCAATACGTGCCCTCCTTACTACCCATCACCGGTCTATCCCATTCCCCCACCCCCTCCCCTCTGAAGTCCTCAGTTTGCTTCTTTGGAGAAAAGATTTTTATGCCTGATTATGTATGTTGAGTGATTAAATACTTATTTTTACAACTAGAATGTTCGGCTGGATGAATTTTGTTTTTTGATCTTTTTTTTTTATTTTATTTTTAGATTTACTTATTTTAGAGAGAGAGCTAGAGTCCGTGCATGCACACACACATGCACATGCAAACGATGGGGAGGGGGTGGGCAGAGGAAGAGGGAGAGAGACAAAGAACCCCCAAGCAGACTTCCCACTGAGTAGGGAGCCCTATGCTGGACTCCATCCCAGGACTCTGAGATCATGACCTGGGCCAAAACCAAGAGCCAGCTGCTCAACCGACTGAACCACCCAGGTACCCCTAGATGAACTTTGTTTTTTAGATATATCTGTGGTTTTTTCCTATCAGTTTTATTATTTTTAAAAATACAAAAATCCCCTTATAATTAAGTTGGACTTTTTTCTCTCCCAGAAGAATCATTCTGCCTCACAATTTACTCCATAAAGAATTTTAATTATAAAATAGATATTTGTTCTAAGCCTAATTTTAAAAGTGATAATTATTTTAAATGCATTAAACATTTTTTAGAATGCGTTTATTTTTGAGGCATTTTAAGAATGTGTGTATTCAGTGTATATAGAATGCAGTTAATTTTGCCTGGAAATGATCATTTTTTTTGTGGGACTTGGATGGAGTAGACAAGTTAACAGTCTCCAAAGAGTACCTAAGTATCAAGTGTCAGATATCAAATGCATTCACTCCATTGTACTTGTTCTCCCCTCCCCATTTAAAACATTTATTTAAGTTTGCTTTTTATAGGCTTATTCACAAACTTATTTAGGAATGCTTTAATTTATGGAGATAGGGAAATTGGGCTTATTTCTTCACAAGTAAAAGATAGAAGGTTTTCTACATAGTTTTGGAAGTCAGTCTAAAACGCTATGATTTGGCATAAATAAGCTCTTTATTGGTGTTCATATCATAAGCTTAAATGAGCTTTCCAAGTGACATTGGACATGGTAAAGTTGCCATCTTAATATGTTATTAGTAAGAATATTTGGAAGTAGAAGTTAGTGCTGTTTTAAATGAAAAGTATAACATATATTAACAAAAAATGCAGATTATTTTCAGGGAATTGTGAGGGAAGAAATACTATAGAACAAACTAGTAATATGGGAGAAGTCAAATGATTTTTCTGTTTTAATAAAATAGCATCTCTTGTTTAATTTGCTTTAAATGTCTAAGCTAATTTAACACTGATAGTTTTCCTATAGGCTGAGTATGTTCTCTGAGACACCTATATGATCTCTTTGGAGCTATTACTTAATCCTTTTCCTTTTTCAGTGTTCTGTTTTGATGTGAATAAAAGCATTTTTACATTTACTTTTGGCAGAAAAATATTTTGATATGAAAAAGAACCAGTGCAAAGAAGGTCTCGACATCTATAAGAAGTTCCTGACTAGGATGACAAGAATCTCAGAGTTTCTCAAAGTTGCAGAGGTAAACTGTCTTAAGTTGACTGTGTCTCTTAACTTGCTTTTTTTGTTAAGTGTAGATTTTAAAGAAATAAGGCATTATCCAAATGAAAGAAACATCTTAAATATAATGAAGCATATATTCAGTCATATCTGTATACTGTATTGAATTCTTTGTTGTGGTATGAATATGATGTGATATTGAATAAGATATATCCTGTATATTTAATTCAGTATTGATTATTGAAAGGTCATCTATTTGTAAATTATTTCTCTGTAAAATCAAGTAGGTGGCACATAATGGTGGCAGAGATTTTTATGATTGGCATTAGTGATGTATTTTAGCATGTATATCCTGTTATGTGGTTGAGAATGTTCAGTGTGAGTGCAAGTCTTTTCCCTCTGTTGAGGCTTGCAGCTAGTGTCGTAGTTCATAGTGTTTTGTATTATCATTGATTATGAAAACCATGAATGTAGGTTATAGGATGATTTTATAAATCTGTTTAAAAAATAATTTTCTGTATTTCTAGGAAAGCATTATACTACTTTACTTAAATTGTTCTTCCTACTTTTTTTTTCATTACTCAGTCTAATATAATAATGGTGAATATAATTAGAAAATTTTCCTCAAAAGAGATTTTTTTCCTATAAGGAAGCACAGAATATTTTAAAACGTTAGTCTAAGCCAACATTTTAATTTTTTAGTGAGCTCATTAGAATGATGAACTTTAAGATGATTCATAATAACATATCTGTATCAATCTATAGAAATTGTTCTTATTAGCCATCCACTGATAACCTCTCCACATTTTCTCCCCATGATACCTAGAAAACATGTATGTTCCCTAGTGTGTTTTTAATTCTGCAGTGGGGTATTAAAAACTTGGGTGCTTATGTCCTGAGTTTGAACCCTGATTTCAGCTATAACCTCTTGGTACAGGTGCTTAATCTTGGCATGCCATGGTTTCCTCCTTTGTAAAAGGAGTTTGCAGTAGTGCTTACCTCACTGGATTGTTGTAAAATTGCTTAGAACAGTATCTGACTTCTAGTTTGTGTCCGAAGACATTTGCTATTATTTTTATTCTCCCCACCTTGAGAAAGCACGTACTGGAATGCAAATGAATGTCAGTAATGGTCTTTTAAGGATATTTAATCTAATAACATATTTTATAGGAATTTTATATTAATATTTATATTTTCTTATGAAAAGAAAGTAATCTATAACCTTCAGTTCAGAATCCAACAGATGTCCTATTTTGAGAACTTTTGCTCTAAGTGATTTTCTTTTCTGTATTGATGTGTACAAAGGATTTTAACAGGTAGCTAAATGGTGTTTGGAACAACATAGTTCATTCATTCTGGCAAATAAAATACTTGAAGGATTTAATTAGTTTAGACAAAAATATTTTACTTTCAAGATGTTTAAACTGTTCAGAACATCTTATTGAAGATTTTATCTTTTGCCAGAAATCATAATAAAAATAATAAAAAGCTAAATAAAACCCTGCTTTAAAAAAATAATTTTCTGGCATTGTCATACAGGCATTATCTTACTTGCACAGAGGTAACTCTCAAAGAGTTTTGTTTGTTTTCCCTTTCTCTAACCTCTACCCATCACCAGTAGAGACGTCTTGCTAGGATAATTTTGGAAGATGACTAGTCTGTAATTGATCAGTTATATCAAAGTAGTTAATCTGGAACTACCAAGTTGTGATTCTAGCTCTGTTACCATAGTGGTATTTCATTCTATAGCAGATGGAATAGGATAGAACAGGACAATGAGACCTTTGAAGAAAATAACTGTATGTTAGCTATTTTATGAAGTCTATTGAGGTTTATATTGGTCTGAAGTATCTCTCAAGGAGAAATCAACGTTTTTTTCCCATTTCTTTTGGGTCAGTCATACACTAAAACAACAGGAAAGTAGTTTATACTATGTTTCCAGTAAATTCTTTAAGTACTTTAATTTGTTGACTTTTCCCTTTAGCCTCTTATGTTTTTTGCATTTGATAGTTGTAGTTATTAACTTAAATTTTAAGCCTTCATTTACCTCCAGTTCTTCTGGTCTGAGATAAAATATACCATCTGCTCCATATGATGTGAGAAATAAAATATTCTTTCATAGGACAGTCTTTGGGCTTACTGATTATGACAGTGTAGCTTAAATAGGTGCTCAGAAGACTTGGAGATGGTCACTTAATAGTCTTAATTGAATTTCCAGCTCTAGTTCTTCTCTTTTTATAACTTTCAGAGCCATTAAAAACATCTAAGCCCTTGGAAATATTGAATGATACCTCTGGAGATTAAATATTCATCTGGTTTTAAAGATGTCTGTCTAGAATATTGTTCATAGTACTAGCCATAAATTTCATTTTGTAAATTTTATTTTTAATACTTCATTATAATTTTGTTTATTAAATACAATGCTTCTGCTTTTTACAGCAAGTTGGAATTGACAGAGGTGATATACCAGACCTTTCACAGGTAAGTATATTGCTATAATATCAATTCACTGTCTGCTATCTTTCACTGTATTGCTAGGTGTGAAGGGTACAAAGATGAATAATATGCAGCTCCTACTGTCAAGGAGATCAGTGTGATTTTTCTTGACAGATTTTAACATGATACATTGCTGGCTGTTGTTTTAACATTATGATCTCTTCATCTCTTATGTTGGTGGAGCTAGCCACTACTATACCATTCCTTTAGTTCAAAGCCCAGTTTTAATTTAGGATTCTGTAGCATAGTAGCTAAATATCTAGACTTTCGGGTCAGATATACCTTAGACCATATGCTGGCTCCTGCTATATATATCAGATATGTGATCTTAGGCAGGATATTTATATTTCACTGTACTGTCTCAGGTTCTTCATTTGTAAAATGGATATAATACTAGTGTCTTCTCATAGACTCAGTAATTACATACAAGGTAGCTAGCATGGTGCCTGTTGTGCTATAACAGCTTTTTAAATGTTAATCACTGTCAGCAACATTCTCATCATCATCTCTGACAAGAGTTCTTGGGAGACTTAGACATTTTGTTGAGATGATAACTCATGTGGCACACATGTGTTCTTAGTTCAACATAGAAGTTAATGTTATAATCTAATATTTTTGGCTTTGTTTTTCTACTGTTTCTTGTACTAAAGTAAGGTCTTGTATGTAGACAGAAAATGCAAAATGAAGGAAATTGTTCAAGTCATAATTGGTAGAGAGATTTAGATTCCTGTAATCCAGTAATTCTTTATCTCAAATCCTAAAGAATATTTGGGGCAAGTAAATGCCACTGATGCATTTGCTTCACTGAAAGAAGAGAGCAATTCCTTTTCAGCTCACTGAAAAGGTTTCCTTTTGAAAATAATTAGCTCTTCATATTAAGATTTGATATATAGCCATTAAAGGCCAGTCTGTTTTTTTAAAACAAAATTGAGCTAAATATGATTTAACTGTAACATTTGTGTTATCAGCACACCGTTTAATATATAGATCAGCTCCATCACCCCAGTTCTCAGGTCCCCTCTGGTCACTCCCTAGTCCTCTCCATAAATCACTGTTTTGATTTCTAATAGCACAATTTTATCAGATCTTAAGTGTAATGTAAATGGAATCAATGCAATATTTTTCTTGTATCTGGCTGCTTTTGCTCATCGTAGTGTTTTGAGCTCTGTCCATGTATTGAGTGTACTATTAATTCATTCCTCTTTATTGCTGAATAGTATTTCATTGTGTGACTTCACAGTTTTGTTTATCGATTTTCCAAATGATGGATTTGGGGATTATTTATAGTTTTTTACTATTGTAAATAAAGCTACTTAAAACATTCTTGGGGGCGCCTGGGTGGCACAAAGCATCTGCCTTCGGCTCAGGGCGTGATCCCGGCGTTATGGGATCGAGCCCCACATCAGGCTCCTCCGCTATGAGCCTGCTTCTTCCTCTCCCACTCCCCCTGCTTGTGTTCCCTCTCTCACTGGCTGTCTCTATCTCTGTCGAATAAATAAATAAAATCTTTAAAACAAACAAACAAACAAACAAAAAACCATTCTTGGACACGTCTTTTCTTGTGGAGATAGGTTTTTATGTCTCTTGGGTAGATAATTAGGAATGGAATTAGGTAGTTAAGCTAGGTGTATATTTAATTTCATAAAAAAAAAATTCAGATCCTTTTTCAAGGTGGATGAATATCGACGAACATTGTATAAGAGTTCCATTTGTTCCATATCTTCACCAGTGTTTGATACTGCTAATCTTTAACTTTAGCCGTTCTAGGGATGCCTGGATGGCTCAGTCATTTGGGCGTCTGCCTTCAGCTTGGGTCATGATCCTGGGGTCCTGGGATCGAGTCCCGCGTTGGGCTTCCTGCTCAACAGGGGGTCTACTTCTCCTCCCTTTGCCCCCCCCCGCTGCTCATGCTCTCTCTGTCTCTCTCAAATTAAATAAAATTTAAAAAAAAACCTTTAGTCATTCTAGTGGGTAAAAATTATATCTCATTGTGATTTTAATTTGCATTTTTTTGATGCTGGTCTGTAGTTTCATTTATCAATAACTATTCAGAAATAATGTTTGCACACTTCCAGTTACTCAGCAAGTATTTATTAATTACAAGGAATGTGCCCAACAATATGTCTAGCTTTTATAAGTATGTTCTTAATTTAAAATTCAAATAAGTTAAATATTAAAAGAATTAATTACTTACAGGAACCTCTTAATGTTTCATGTTTATATAGTCTCAGTTTTTATATTTTTGATTATGTTTATTAATACCCCTTGCTAGGTTGTGCTTATTTTTGGTAGCTAAAACTCCACTGTTATTAGTTCATGAGGAATATACCTATGTGTTTTTGTTACTCTCATATGTTAGATGATACTTAATTTTTTTTGACCAGTGGCCTAATTATCAGGAAAATCTTAATATTTGTACAATTTTAGGCCCCGAGCAGTCTTCTTGACGCTTTGGAACAACATTTAGCTTCCTTGGAAGGAAAGAAAATCAAAGATTCTACAGCTGCAAGCAGGTATGTTATTCTTCGTAGGGCAAAGAACAGGAGTGATGTTTCTGAGAGAGTTGATAAATCCAGCTTGCTTCCCCTTATCTTGAGTAATCTTTCATAAAATGGGCTTAATAGCATCTACTTCATAGAGTTGCTGCCAAGGATTAAATGGGTTAATACATGTAAATTCTTGGAATAGTTCCTGATCTTCAATAGATGTGAGCATCTCTTAAGATAATAACACTGATCACATGGTTTGCTGTTGTATTATAGTGTCAGTGTTTTTCTCAAAGGTGATAGTGCATTGGGGCACCTGGCTGGCTCAGTCAGAAGAGCATGCGACTCTTAATCTTGGGGGTTGTGAGTTCAGTCCTCACATGGGATGTAGAGATCACTTAAAATAAAACTTGAAAAAAGTAATAAATTTAAAAAATAAATAAATAAAACTTTTTTTTAAAGAAGGTGATAATGCGTTGATTTGTATGGTATCTTGTAATTATAAGATGCTTCTTTACAAATTTGATTAACCCCCACTATAGGCCAGTGAAATGTATGTAGTAGTTAATTCTGGGACTCAAACCTATGATGTCTGACATCAAATTTCATCATATTTCTCTAATGCCAATTCATGTAGTTGATTATTGACATTTAATCAGTCTGTTGGGCTTTGAGCTGATTTCCAAGACTAAAACCAGTTAACCTACCAAATTGAAAATAGCACAGGTCATCTCATATTGACTGTGTAATGTGAGTTTTGTGTTGGGTAGTGACTTGAGTAATTCTCATATTTTTTAATGATGATTATCTCTTAATAGCTTGAAAAAAATCTTGTGTAAAATATTTATAATGAGAACCTTCCTTCTCTTTAGACTTTTTGATTGTTTCAGAACTATTTTTTTTTTGTGGCAACAAAATTTAAGTAATTTTTAAAGGAAAATGTTACTACTGGATTTTAGTATTTTTCATTCAAATTTGTTCTTTGAATTTTCTGGTAGGTCTTTAGAAGCATAAGCCAAATTATATGGCTCACTTATTTGAGAAAGCAATGAAAAATATACCCAAGTAGTTCAGGTATATTTATTTAACTTCATACTTTTTCATCATAAAATTTGCTGGGTTTCTTGCATTTCTATCACAACTATATTATTCCTCCCTTGTCTTCTAAGTTGTATCTTTATAAGTTGCTTTTACATAAAATTTGAATAGTTTTGCCACTTCTATGCTTAGAGTAGAAATTAATGATGTTTGGTGTGTTATAAAAGGAAAATGAGTAAAGGTCACTGAGGAGTAGTTCTTCAGGTTAGAACTCTTTATTACGTGTGTTTATGTTGCTTAGAATTGACACTCGGGAATTTAATGTTGTTGGGGTTTATGGTATGGATAAGGTTTTGAATATATAAGGGAAGGGAAGTGACTTGCTGTGAATCTGCCAGCTAGAGATGATGCATTGTGCATGTGTGATATGTTTGAAAAGGAAATTCTAGGTTGGCAAAAGACTAGCAGATAGGAGGTGCCAGGTGGACTGATGACTGAAATAAAATTGATCTTCCTTTGAAGGAACCTGTGGTCCTCTGAGAACATCATCTTTGTGTATTATTATAAGGGAAACATCTAGACACACATTATTTTTCAGGTACTCATATTTTAGTGTTCCTGTAGAAGTATTGCCAAAACCTAGGCTATCAATTAGCAGAGTAATTTCCTATGAGAAACTCAATACGTTTTATCCATCAGGCTTTTCCTGGGATCATATGAGCTCTTTCCTAATTGCATTGGTTCCCTCCCTTGGAACTTGGAAGAAGCAGTGTCCCTTGATGTTATTGTGAACCCTTTCCAAAGTCTAACAATTTAAAAAGCAGTGAATGTTTGTATAAATTAGCTAATTGCTAATAATCCTATGGGTAGAGTATTTCATCTGAAGTACTGATTTTTCTCCATAAGGTAAGTTCATAATTGTAGTGCTTATCCATGGCCATGTTGCCAGACCATTTCATAACTAGGTTGAAAAAAGTTAAATTACCTTTGTCCAATTACTTTAGGGCAACAACACTTTCCAACGCAGTCTCTTCCCTGGCAAGTACTGGCCTGTCTCTAACCAAAGTGGATGAAAGGGAAAAGCAGGCAGCATTAGAGGAAGAACAGGCTCGCTTAAAAGCTTTAAAGGTAGGTGTTTGCATTCTCTGTATTGGGAAAAACAAGTGCAGGTGTTCATCAGGTAATTGGGACCTCTAAATAGACTAACAGTATTTCATGTATAGTTATCCAAATGGGGTGAAACTCAGTAGTTCGGTTTTTCATCCTGACATTGAATGGCTGATGAAACACGGAATACCTTTCTGCTGTCAGAACAAAATTATAAAATACTTTATTTCCGAGGCCTTAAAACAAATCTGTTTTCTGGATTTCTTATGCTAGTTCCTTTTCTCAATAGGAACAGCGCCTAAAAGAACTTGCAAAGAAACCTCATACCTCTTTAACAACTGCAGCCTCTCCTGTGTCCACCTCAGCAGGGGGTATAATGACTGCACCAGCCATTGACATCTTTTCTACCCCTAGTTCTTCTAACAGGTAGGTGGAGGAGATAAAGATTACCTTTGAATACTTAGCTCTTAAAGACAGATTTCTCATAGAAATGTTACAGAACTTCTCAGATTTAGTTTAATTTATGGTTTTGTAGTCATAAATTCATACAAAGGAGGTGATAATAGATGGTGATAGTGGTATAATTAAGAGTTTATATTTTGCATATTTAGGATATGAAAGATGGCTGAATTACAGATTTTTACTAATTGGAATGTAATGGGTTATCTCTGGGCAGATGTTTCACTTATGGATGTGGATATGTAATCTGTTTCACAGTATTCTTTCATTGGATATTAAATGTCTTTCATGTCTGTTCCCAGGTGTTAAACTCAGTGATTTGGAACAAAGTAAGAGTTTAGTTGCCAGGTTTCTGTGGCATTGAAGCCTACCAGACCAACTTCAGTAATCTTGTTGCATAATTAAAGCCACTTAACAATGGAAATTAATATTATCAGGAAAATTAGGATAATTGACTTTTTTAAATTTTGTCCTATCTTTTTTACCTCAGAGTGGTTTAAAGTTTAAGTTTGGAAGTCAGATTCTGATTTGAATCCTGGCTCTGTTATTTCTTTTTTTTTTTTTTTTAACCTGTTTCCAAATAAGATACATGATATGGTACAGGTCAGTGGTTCTCAATCTTAGTAAGCATCAGAATCACCTGGAGAGTTTCTGAAGCCACAGATTTTTGAGTCTCACCCCCAGAATTTCTGATTCAGTAGGTATGGGGCGAGGCCCAAGATTTTTCATTTCTAGCAGACTCCCAGGTGGCTAGCATAGGATTTAGCACAATGCTTAATTAGCACATGGCAAATGCTCTGCAGAGAGAGAGAGAGAGAGAGAGAGGGTTGTCTTTGATTTTGTTGTTGTTGCTGTTTATTTTATTAACTCATTCTTAAAAGGTCTTCCCTCCCACCTACTGAGTCCTATCATAGCTCAGTGTAACTTTTACTCTTGCTGCCTCTTCCCTGAAGTCTTAAAAGATGCTTATTGAATTTAGTTTTTTCTTTCAGCTTTAACAATTATTTTTTTCTTGTTTGTTTTTGTTTGTTTGTTTGTTTTTATGCTGCCTTTTTAGAATCCATGATAAATAACATTGAACCCTTGAAGTGTCCCCACTTGGGGACCTTGGAAAAAAGTCTGTCTTAGGAGAGAGAACTGGAAAGGATGTTGAATGTTTGAGAATTAAACTATTAGATAAAGAACTAATTTGGCCATGTTTTATTTCACTTAATACACTCAAGGTTTTTACCTTTTTAATTGTAATTGAGGGCAAATCTTACAGCCTGTTATAGAATGCTTATTGCCTATTATGGTTTTTTTCCTTAAGGCACTAAATGCATTTGTATTTTTACTTACCTATCAAAACTATGTTTTACGTCTAAAAGATGTTTTGTTTTTGAGTAAGTTAAAAATGATCTGTGCTATAGTACACACAGTGCTTCAATTCATAGAAACTCTGGGATCTTTTTTTGAGTTGTTATGCCTTAATCACACAAAAGTCTTACATATTGTGTAGGTTCCCCTGGAGTTGTGTAATAGGGGGACTCTTTTTGTAAGTGTACATCATATACGCATGTATAATTTCTTCCTGTATTGTTGGTATATTTGGATATTGAAGCAATAGAAGTGAGGTTAACAGGTATTTTATTTTGCTAAGTGTATTAGTATTACAAATGTAATTGAAGTTCTTTGAGGATTAAAAGTAAGAAAACAAATTTCCTTAGAAAAATTAAAATTGCCAGGATGTTTCTTATTTCAGAATCATGTTGTTTAGGTTCATTTCAGTAAGGAAATCAGTATTTTCCGGGGGGAGTCACTGATCCTTTCCAGAAGGGCTATAATTATTTGAATCCTATCTAAACTTAAAATATGGTACTTGAGTGTTTTTTTCCAAATCTCCTTAGAAGTATACTGTTATAAATAAAAATATGCTATTATATATATATATATATAAAGGATATGCAACTGTTATCTTGCTGAAACTGTCCCCCCTTTTGAGGTTTACATTATTGGGGCGTTTTTCTCACTTTTAATGTTTTTATTTATTGGGCGAGAGAGAAGGCGTGGCTGATACAGCAACGTTTACCTATAAATAAGTAAATCATCTTTTCAAAATATTTTCCTAGCACATCAAAGCTACCAAATGATCTGCTTGATTTGCAGCAGCCAACTTTTCACCCACCTGTACTTCCTATGTCAACTGCTTCTCAGGTAGCAAGTACATGGGGAGGTAAGCATTAATTCTGCTTTATATGTTGTATAGGCCACTTGCCTTGCCATTCTGTAGTGTTTCACTTAATTTGTGTAGTTTTTGGTTACACTTGATATGTGAGAACTTGAAAAATATTACAATGGCATTAAGGTCAGTTTGTTCCTTGAAGATGTTTTCATGTATTTGTAAATGTGATTTTAGAATTTCTGTTCAATTAAATTATGAAATGAAGTTTTAATGAAGGTGAAGAAGGACCCAGTATATGTTGAAGTATGAACTCATTCTTTCAGTGTTGAATTATCTATTCCATAATCAGAAAATGCCTAAGGGTTATTTTGTTTTTGGTGTAGGAAAAAAAGTGACTTAAGAAGAAAGAAAACTCCTGTCATATGATAAGGTTCTAATAAAACTCACATGGTGTTACCAAACAGTGAACTATGTTCTGACTGGAAATGTCATGACAATCTTTATGCTACTTGTATTTAAAACTTGTATTTACTTCAAACCTATAAGATTGTGGTATTCAGAGAATTTTCCCCTAATAACAACAGAAATGTTCGCTGCCCCGGAGTAGTTATTAATCTTAGGGTGACTTTATCATGATCATTGACCTGGCATCTTCGAAGGATTGAACCTAGTCCATGTCAATTTTTAAGCAGTTTTGCTTAGACATATAGTATGTTTTCAAATTATTTCATTTGGTTGGTTCTAGTGCTTCTGTTTGTTTGTATGTATGTAAGTATTATTTTACAAACACTCAAACATTATTTGGGAGTAAAAGGGGAGATATTCTGAGCAAGGATACTGTCTACAGAATAGAGAATGGCAGGCTACCTTGAAGGTTTTATTGGCTCACACGTAAAATCTGAATTGATCAGCATACCTCTCATAGCAAGATAAATTAATTGTTCTAGAGAATTTTTATGTTAATATGAATTAGACTTTGTTTCATCTATACTTTAATGATTTGGGTTTTAAGAACTTTTTTCCTTATTTTAATGGTTCTGAAGTCTCTAGTGTATAGAGTGCAGTCTCTGTGAAGGCAGGAGTTTTTAAGTATTTTGTTCAGTGCTATATTATCATTGCCTAGGACACTTTTTTTTTTTTTAAGATTTATTTATTTGAGAGACAGAGCGACAGAGAGCATGAGCAGGGGGAGAGGCAGATGGATAGGGAGAGGCAGACTTCCCCACTGAGCAGGGAGCCCGATGCAGGGCTCTATCCCAGGACCCTGTGATCATGACCTGAGCCAAAGGCAGCCGCTTAACCAACTGAGCCACCCAGGCGCCCCTATGTAGGACACTTTCTGATTTTTAATAAGTTTGTTGAATGAGTGGATGTTTTCTTTTTTTCTGGACAGGTTATTTCTGGTTCAAGATTTGGCAGGGAACAGGAATAGTGAAACACTAAAACACTAGATTTCTTATGATATAGTGAAACACAAACACTAGACTAATCTTGTGAGCAATGACTTTATTAAAAAAAAATTTTAGAAGATTAGTTTAATTTAGCTAAATCTTAAGATCTCAGAGTTGTTTTCTAAAACCGGTAAGCTAGTTTAAAGTCAATAAATATTTTAGAATTATTTATCTAAATGAAATGTAGACAGTAAATTAAGGTTAAGAAAGTAATTTTTTAAGATCCTAATGATAGTCCTAATTTTAGAATTTTTAATCTGACAAAGTTTACGTGCTTATTTTCTGCTCATTGTGAATTGTTTTAGAAGTTTAGTAGAATTGACATGACCATGTAAGCAGTTTTAGCTTGCTTCCCCGCCCTTTAAAAAAAAAAAAAGCTCAAGTAGTTGTTTTTCTAAAGTTAAGGCTGAAGTTGTTTTTCTAAATAGATGAGAAATTTTACAAAAGTCTTAGAACTAAGAAATTGAACTGTGAAGTTGTATTGTTTGGATACCATATATAGTTAATTCTGATAATAACAAGTTAAAGTTTCGGCTTGGGATTATTGAACTCATATGAAGGCAGATAGACTATTACTGTGGGAGAATAATTTTCAAGTAATTTCAGCCTGTAAGAGTTGTTTAATGCCTGTTAGAAGAAATCATTTCATAGCAGTCTGTGGGTGAATATATGTTGGAATATACTTAATCATGTTTTGTTTTTCTGTTTTAGGTTATTTTGCTCTTGGTACTATTTCCATCAAAATTTCTTTCATATTTTAACATTAGGTTTGCTATGTACAAGTGAGACCGTTAAAAGTATTAAAAATACAAATCAAGTACAGTGGGAACAGAGGCTATAGCAATTGACCATTATTTTTCCAAAAGCTTATCATTATATATGAGGAAAGGACAGTGATGTTTACTATGAACCTCTAAACCTAAGAATTAAATCTTGTCTTGACTTTCGTATAAAGATGTTTGGTTTCTGAGCTGGTGATAATTTCAGAGTTTTGACTTTTGCATAATTAGATAGCTGAAGAGTGTTTTTAGTCAAGAACTTTGAATACTTCCTAAATCAGCCAGTATATTTTTATATCCAGGACATTCAGATTAAGATTTTTTACTTTATTTTTGAAATTAAAGTTAGACTGAGATAAATAAATAAAAAGTTTTGATCCTAACAATAATGTGTAAAAGTTTTTTGAAATTTACTATTTACCTAAACATTGGAAATAATGTAATGTTTTACATCATGCTGCTTTTATAGCATGTGGCAAACCAGAGGTATGATTTTTTGATAATCCTAGAATCTTATTCTATGTTTGTCTTGTTTTCATATGCTAAAATGGTTTTTAATAGCAGAGTTGGTATTTTTAAAAACAGATTTGGTATTAATTTGGTTCGTGTCGTAAGCACGACAGAGATGCTGTGTATTCCCAGTCACAGATAAGTTAGTGATGTTGAATTAAAGGGAAGTAAGTTTTGAATGTTTATATAAAAGGCATTTAAGATTCCACCTAAAAATGAACATGAAAGAGAGAACACAAGCTCTTCTGTTCCCCTCATTGCATTATTAATGAGACTTTGATTTTTCAAGAAATGGTCTGGAGTCTGAACAAGCACTTGGTGTTGAATACTAATATGTGCGGAGATTTAAGTTTATATCACCTTTAAAACTTTGTGTTATAGCCAGTCTAAAAATGAACAATATTATCAGCTCAGTACACTGATGTGTATCTTAAGCTAGAATTCAAAATTTAATTCAGGCAAAAAAGAATTATCCATTCTAAAGTTTAATTTGCTTTACTCTCAGCTGGCATATAACACACAATGCTTTATGAAAAACTCATTTGTGTCAATGTAGGTATCTAGTATTTAGGACCTTAACATAATAAATTTTTGGATAATTGCTCTTTGACTATTGTAACATTAAATTAAACTTTCAAGTGAATAATGATAAAAATAATGGAAAAAAAATTTTTTTTAAAAGTTTAAGGAAGTTAGAGTAGTTGCCAGTCTCGGGAATAAAGTTTAAGTTGGGATAGCTGGAATGTTTTTTTTTATCTTAATGAATTTGTTTTTATTATTGATAGTATAGTATCCACTAACAAATTAACATCATCTAGGTTATTTAATATTTTGTAAAGTAGATTAAGAACTGTTTTTCTTATTGTCTAATCTACCTAAATACAGATGCTCTTGCATGTTTCTGCATATTCTTTTCTAGGATGTTTCATATAATAGAAAATGATTGATAATAAGTACTTAGGTAAAACGTAATCATTCATCAGAGCAGCAGATAACTAACGACTTCTCCCAAACATGTCTTTTCTCATAAACTAATAGATCTGTAATAGAAAAATGTGTTTTTTCAAATTACTTCTCTCATGGCTTCTTTTGCATGGAAAACTAGAGATGTTTTGGGTGTATATATGATGTACTTTAAAACTTCATGCCACTATTCAGTATTTTAAAATAGTACCTCCAATGAATTGATCAACTCTCAACAAAGCATGTCCTTCTTTACACACAAAGGAGTTGGAGTGGTCATCATTACAGTTTCATTTCAGTACAGAAAACCTTCTTCTTGTATCTATTTTCTACTTCTTATTTTTCAATTACTTTTTTGGATTCTTTTTCCCCATTGTTCCATTTATTGAGGAGTGGAAGTATGGGAAAGGTGTTAAACATGTTCATTTTAGTTTGAATATTGTTGTCAGTGAATTTTGATACTAATTTGTAGGACTTTATTTTTGGGTGTGAATCGATGTTCCATAGGAATGCTTAATTCCTAGAAAAGGTCCTGTGTGATAGAAAAATTAAAGTTTTTTAAACTTTAATCTTTTTAAAAAAGATTCTGTATGAGCCAATGACCTCAATATTTTCTTGATATTTTCCTTTTTTAAATAGTTGTAGGGTTTGTGACGCACCTGCTTTGAATTTATTGACTTTAGGGGAAAGTGTGTTGTAGTGAATGAACTGGTGTTTTTTGTGTTATTATTTTATCATGCAGTCTTTGAGTAAAGTACAGTGCTTAATACTATATTGTTAAGTGAGCATCACAAACTAGACTAGGCAAGAACAGGCTGCTGGTTAAAAGTATAGAACATAGAGGTTAGGAGTGTTTTTGCTGCTAATGATGAATGGCTTTCAGTCATTAGAATGATGATTATCTTGAATGAGGTATAGGTACAGTAAATATCTGATTCTAAAATAACTGTAGAGGTAGGATTTGATAATACACATTCGGTACCATCCTAATATGGAATGGTACTTTTATTATTCCTTTAGCAAATCATTTAAAGCCTTAATGATTTGGCTTTACAATTCTTAATTGGACCTTCAGAGTGGTTCCAAGTCTACTAAATGGCCACTAGTCTTTGTCTCTGTTCTTAATTTTTCTAAAATTCCTTTCCTGATTCTAAGTCATTAGACCTTTTCTTCATCTTTATTTTTTTTATTTCCTACCTCTGAACCTATATAAGACTTACCCCCCCCCATTGTTAGAAATAGTCCTTAACCCCTGATTCTCTTTGTTTTTTGAAATTTTACTTATTTCACACACATATTGGTTGTTTATATCTGTTACTTGAATAAACATAGCTATGCCATGAAAGCCAGTACATTCCCACGTAGGGTGGGGAACATGGTCCAGGGTGGGCGGCTCTTTTATAGAGGTATTTTGGTTATTCTCTTTTTTACCTTACTTTTGGCTTCCTGATGTTGGAGAGCAGATCTGTCCTTAGTATGCTACAGATGTTAATTGGACACATAAAAGTTTGAGGATTCATTTTAAAAGATGTTAAAGGTAGTTCTTCCATCTTGATGATGATGATTAGGTATTTTGCACTTAAGATTAATTAAAACAATAATATAGCTGCTACTTTTCACTTTGCATCTTTTGACTAATTACAATACTAATTAATTTACTTCCTTTCTTCATTTTGCTGTAATGCACTTGGACTGCACAGATCCTTTCTCTGCTACTGTAGATGCTGTTGATGATGCCATTCCAAGCTTAAATCCTTTCCTCACAAAAAGTAGTGGTGATGTTCACCTTCCCATTTCTTCAGATGTATCCACTTTTACTACTAGGACACCTACTCATGAAATGTTTGTTGGTAAAGTACCATTTAACCTTTCTTTCCAATTAATGTTTATACTGCCTAAGTATTTTTTACATATTCATTAATTATTTTTAAGGCACTGCAATAATTATTTTGGATTTTAATATCAAATTTTAAAATAAACTAAATAGCAGTAATGTAGTGACATTTTTAAATTAGCATCCCTAATTTTATTTAATCCAAGTTTTTAGGAAAGAAAATTTCCTTTGAAGTTGTGGTTGGTTTTTTTATTTTTATTTTTTTATTTTATTTTATTATTATTTTTTTTTAGTGTTTTGGTCTCTATTGCATTATAGTGTGATAATCAAGCTGTCTAACATCATTTGCCACATTTTCCCCCCACCTTTTGTTTAGTAATTCAGAGAGTTTGTTATAGGTTAACATCTCTTAAATTTATTGACATGTATGTGCTTATATATTTCCCTCTGTGTTTGAGAGAGGGGGTGGTTATCACTCTCAGTAGCTATCTTCATTTTTTTTTTAACTGTGAATAGTAAAATTTTAGATTGTCTCAAATCCGTACATACCCTCTGTCCCATTTTTAAGGGTTTCACTTTGTTGTTAGCCTGGAGATAAATGACACGTAGGAAATGAAAACTCAACTAAATCGCCTTTAGTTGTGGCATAAAAATCTTTAAAAAGGTAAAATTTCACTTCACAGTTATACAAGGAAATTTAAGTTTTTGCATATATACTAACCTGAATTTAACATTTTTGAATCTGCTGAAAAGCTGCTAAATAGCACCCCTTAAAACTGCTGGTAAAACTGCTTTTATTCAGTTCAGAGAAACAGCTTTTAAGGTGATGCAAATTTAAATCTTTGTTAAAGTAGCATGCAGAGAGTCATATGTGTACCCTAAATAGATCATGTGGCCACATTCTGAACATTGTGTTCGATACATCTGAGGGGGCGGAAGAGAGGTGACTTCTTAGAAAAAAGTAGTTGGAGATTTGAGAAAGTTCCAAGGCAGGTGCTGTCGTTATATGTAACTAGTCTCATAGCTCCAAATTGTAATAATTAATTGCAGGCATTCCTTCATGTCATTGTAACACATTACAAATTAAATAAAAAGTGGTTGAAACTAAGTTTCATATTTTGCTGCTCTTTAGAAAATTTGTGAAATGCTGTATTTATTTGCTGGGTAATAAAGGGCTATTCGAGTTATCCTTGGAATGTGGTTTTCTAATAAGTTTGTGTTTTCTTTATACTTATTGAATAAGAAATAGTATATATTTACTGAGTATGGCTTCTTGTGTCTTTTTAAGTGAGTTACTTTAATTTGGGGAATGAAACAGATATGTCTTTACTTGGGGCTTATAATTTCCATCTTTTAGGTCAAAGCAGTGCGTGTGCTCAAGTATGTCAATCTTCTGTTCACCCCAGAGGGACAGAATGGAGGGCAGTAACCTTAGCCATAGCTATTTCACATTGAAACAGAAGTAGAGTAAAAATATAAAAAACCATTGTGAGAGAGTTAATTATTAAGCTTTTCAAGGAAAGCCTGTAACAAAAGGAATATACTAAAAATGTCATTTTCCTAATGTTTTTTAAGCTTAAGTTCTGTGGGTTGGGGCAAGAGGAAGATGAAAAAGCAAAGAAAGTTAGTAAAGTTAATGGCCATATATGCCAAGGTGAGTAGGTGCATTTGAAGATTAAAATCATAGAACTGGTGTTTTTAGGCTTGCGAGGACCTCCAGAGAATATTTAGTCAAGTTCTCAACTCTCATATTGGTAACAGAATTACTACCATTTTTATGGATGGATCACCTGAGTCTGAGAAAAGTTAGTGTACTGAGACAACCCAGCCAATAGGAGCAAAAGCTTGAAGCAGGAGTCTGGCAACTTTGCTTTACAGTGCCCTTTCCTTATGGAAGTGTAGACTTTATTTAAACTCTTATATTCTTTGAGTGTAAATAGTATAAATGAAAGTACAAATTATACTTTTAAAAAAAAAATCACGTCTGCCAAGTTTTGTCATTAGCGAAAACTTACTGTTGAGTACTTAACGTTTTTGTAAAAGTGAGTACAGAATGGCAAAATAAAAACCACTCATGTCAACTTAGGCATTAGTCTAGAACAAGGATCAGCAAACCTTTTCTTAAAGGGTCAGATTGTAAATATTTTTGGCCCATGAGCCACACAGTCTCTCTTGCAGCTACCAGTTTTGGCATTATAGCATGAAGATAGCCATAGACAATACATAAATATGCATTTGGCTGTGTTCCAATAAAACTTTATTTATGAAGACATGCAGCTATAGTTTGCTAATGTCTGTCCTAAGAAGAGGCTTTCTAATAAGCCTTTTAAGCCACATTAAAAGTTCCTGAGAAGTAGGGTTGTATAATAAAAATTCCAACAGTTTCTTACTCAAAGTATTAAGAGCATGAATGGACCACCCAAGGTATTATCATTTCTAGAGCTATGTTGTCTAATTAGCCACTAGTCATTGTCATTTAAACTCTAATTACAACTAAATGTTAAATAAAACTAATTGTTTAGTTCCTTAGTTGTACTAGCCACATTTCTGTTGCTCAGTGGCACATGTGACTAGTGGCTACCATATTGGACAGAGCAGATTTATAAAAAACATTGGTGTTACTAGAAGTGTTTTGGATGGTGCTTCTCTAGAACAGTGGTCAGCAAACTTTTTGCGTAAAGAGCCAGATAGTAAGTATTTCAGACTTCACAGGATATATAAGATCTCTGTTGTTATATTCTTTTTTTATTATCTTTCATTTTTTAAAACAACCTTTTGAAAATGTAAGAACGATTTTTAGCTCACATGGCCATATAAAAATAGGCCTCTGGCTGTAATTTGCCAACCTCTGCTCTATAGGATTAAGAACGACCCAGAAAAATCAGAGAGCAGCTACATAGACATTGATCTGATGATGTGAACCGCAGTGTGAAAAATATCTAGTCCTCATTAAAGCAATTATAAGTCAAGAAGAGTGGGTTGTGGTCCCAGCTATGCCATGTTTGTGACCTTGTTCAGGCCTAAAAAGAAAACATCTGTAAAAGAAAACATCAGAAAACAGGTTAATATTGACTAAAAAGCCAACTGCTGCTTATTTCTTTAAGGAAATAACATGTTGGTTATTTTTAAAATTTTCTTGTGAATATATTTTAAATAGAATATTCCTAATGGAGAATTAAGTGCTTTTTTAATAAGTAAGTTGTAATTTGAAGAACACTAAGAGCTTGGACTCTCTTGTTTTTGTTTTTGTTTTTGTTTTGTTTAATTACTCCATTCCACTCTTAACTGTTCCTCCTCATTTTTCTCTTTTCCTTTTTGTCTGTCCTTCCCCCCCCCATGTACGCCTTGTCAGATTCTTTTTGTGGCACTCAAGCTTATCCTAATACTACCCTTATGTGCCATGAGCCTTCTACCGTAGCTGGTTTATTTGGAGGTAGGTAATGGTATCTCTAAAGTTTATCGATTTATTTATGCAGGAGGGAGTTCTTTTTTTTAAAAAGAGGGGTTTTTTTTAATTGATAAGAAAAAAAATTACTTGCTTTTGAAGAACAGATCGTTTTTCCCCTGATTTTGTTTGTCTTGATTAAACAGAGGATTGTTTTGTGGATGGATGCTCGTCATCTCCCTACTTTAATCCATACTCAAAAGGTTCACATTCTCAGAGGAGCTTATAACATTTTAATATTACAGGCTTATAGAATTAAAAGCTCTTTATATAGATGTTAGTGATAGAACACTAAATAATTTTGACTTGAGCTGTTATGGCAGAGATGTCGGGAGATTGTCCTGGAAACAAGCGTGCTTTTCCTGCACTATGCAAAGGCAAAAGAAATAGGGAACAGTTTCCAGAGAGGCATGGCTATTTTGATACTCATTTCTGTCTTCCAAACATGTTCTAGGCCAGTGCAGTAGTAATGAAACCCCAAAATTCAGCTGATTTTTTTGTGTGTGTGTGCGTAGGAATGGATTACCTTAGTTAAGTTGGCATTAAAAAGTAGGTTTGACACAACTGAAGAATTGAGGTTCTTGACCAGCAGACTTGGGCATGATTAAAAGGATTTAAAAGTGGAATTTATGAGGACATTTGATGGAAAGTATGTGTTTAGAATCCAGTAAATTTGCATTTGAATTCCTATTGATTTCCAGTTCTACTTCTTACCTGTGTGTTTTGAAACAAGTATTTAACCTTTCTAAGCCTATGAAAATTAGTATAATAATATCTTCCAGGATTGTCAGGAGGTTTACATATATGACTGTATGAAATCTAGCACTATGTCTGGTATGTAGAATTATCATTAAAACTACTTTTGAAAACCATCTTGTGCATGCAAATCATTTTATATTTGGAATATACTTTTTACCTAAATTATTATGTAATCATCAGATACAACCTTGAACACTTTTTTCATTGCTTTTAGACTTTAAAATTGCCATGGTTGTTCATTTTTTTGGCCCATCATTTGCTGTGAGAAGCTCAGGAAGTTCATATAACTTTAATAGCTGAATAAATATAATTATTATATAGCTGTAATAATAGAATTTTCTTTTTCTACCTACTAGTTTGTATAAGATGAAATACTTAGGATAAACTGAAAATCAGACAATTTGGAGTTTAAGTCTTGGTTTTACCACTTAATAAATCTTTGACCTTGAGTAACATTGTTTAATCTGTTTCCTTATCTATAAAATGAGGATAATAATGACTATTTCATAGGGTTATTGTGAGGTTTAAATAATATACTGTTTATGAAGCTCTTGCATAGTGTTTAATAGGGTTTAATAAATAGTAGAAGTTACTTTCACAAAAAGTATGAGGTCTAATTCACTGTGGAACTACCACCAAAATCCCTTAACAGTACATTTTTCTGGAAGGTATTTGGAATGCCTTTCTGTCCCCAAAGCTCTTGTTCATCTTGCACCTTTCAGTTAATTTTTTATTGTCCTCCTGAGATTTGCTCTGCCAGGCAGTGGTTTCTAAATGTTAATCTGTGAATTAGTAATGGTCAGTGGCAGAGTTTTCACTGGGCCTTGGTGAAATGAAAGAGTAGGTAGTTCAGTATCATGATTATTTTATACAGTTAACCTTAACTCAGAGAGCCTGTTCATCTTTTTTTTTTTTTTGTCCCTAAATTTTCCTTTTGAAATGGTGATAGTAGTTTTTAATCTTTGTTTCAAGTAACTTTTACAAATTAAATCCTAACAGTCTCCCAAAAAATGACTTGGGATAAAAAGCCATTAGGTTTAAAGTGTTCATTGAAATGATAATGCAGAACTCTGACCTTGAAGATGTGTTACTACTTAAAAGATTGTTAATTTGAAATACATTGCTTGCTTCCCTGGGAGCCAATCAGCTATTAAAACTTATTAAAAATTTCTTTTTATTTTTTGCATACCTAGAGACGTTTTAAATTCGATGTGCCAGCTCTGGATCACTTTATATCCTCTCAAACCTTTTGTTCTTTTAGGTAATAGCCTTGTAATTGCACAGATTGAGGCCCCTAGGGACCTCAGGAAATGGCTCCTCTCTTCACAGAAAGTAATAAATGGATTACTATGAAAGATAGGCTTATCTCTGATATTAACCAAATTCTAGAAAACTAGGATAAAATAGCAGGAGAAAAACAGGAATTTGATTTGCTATACTAGTTATAAATTACTGTTCCGTGTATTTTCTAAACTTTGGAGACCTAGCCAAGGTACCGTTTCCAGAATCATTTAAAGAATAATATGTGTACTTCTTACACTGTGCTGGGCACATAATTAAGCACCGAAGATTTTTGTCTTCCTTGAGTAGATACATCAGTTCTTTTTGTAAGGACTTATGAGAAGAACCAGTGAGCCCATGGTGTAATTCTTAAACAGCTTGTACACTTTAAAATGTTTTCAGTTGTTAAGTCTAGAAATCTGGGAACCTCTTGATGAATGATCAGATTTATGTACTAAATTATTTTGTACTTTGATAGTGTTTGTGTTCTCATTGTATGACCATTGTGGGTTTTTAAAAAATATTTTATTTATTTGAGAGAGAGAGAGCTCAGTCTCTCAGAGAGAGAGTGAGCAGGAGCATCGCGAGGGGCAGAGGGTGGGGGAGAAGCAAACTCCCCACTGAGCAGAGAGCTCAGCCGCAGGACCCTGAGGTCATGACCTGAGCAGAAGGCAGACACTTAACCCACTGAGCCACCCAGGTGCCCCTGACCATTGTTTTTAAGAGTGGTTTAAAAATTAATTATGGAATAAGAACTTTTAAAGTTTTATTTATTTGAGAGAGTGTGCGCTCGTGTGTGTGTGTGTGTGTGTGTGTGTGTGTGTGTGTACGTACCTGTGTGCGCGCGCACGATTTGGGAGAGGGGCACAGGCAGAGGGAGAGAGAATCCCAAGTAGGGCAGAGCCTGGACTCTGGGCTTGATCCTAGGACCCTGAAATCATGACCTGAGCCCACACCAAGAGTCAACAGCTTAATGGACTGAGGCACCCAGGTGCCCCTGGAATAAGAACATTTTAAAAAATTTGTGCCCTACAGAATACTCATGCTCGATCTAAAATGGTACTTTTAAAGGGGGGAACATAAGGATTAGTGGATTGTAACTTTCAGAATCCTGTTATTTCTCAAATGAACTTAAACCATACTGCATTTGATTAACCGTTAAAGGGAGGAAGGAAGGTGAGAGAAATAATGGAGGGTGAGTGTGGGTGGGGAAGATAACGGGTTCTAGACAGAATCTAAATAGATTCATATTTTTAAAAGCACCATAGAATACTTACTTCATTACCAAGTCATTATTTACATTGTATATATATTTTGCTTCATGCAAAGTCCTGGAATTTTAGATGTGTCTAGTTTTTTAAAAAATCATCAGTATACAAAATTAAGGTAAAAAGATAAAGATTTTACTTTTGTAATGAAACAAACTTAATAGTTCAACTTCAGTTGCTCTTTTGTTAGTTTTTTTTGTCAGTAGGATGATTTTGTTACGGAAAATGTCATCACCACAAAATGATGTAGTGTTAAGAAACATTTTGCTTGAATGATTGGCCTTGTTTTTTGTTGGAATTTATTGGTTTTTCCATTGTCATCATTATTAAGAGCTGTAAATGTAGACGTATTAAAGAATTGAGCTTTTTCCATTTTGGTTTTTCTTAGGATTCACTCCATCTCCAGTTGCACAGCCACATCCTTCAGCTGGCCTTAATGTTGACTTTGAATCTGTGTTTGGAAATAAATCTACCAACGTTATTGTAGATTCTGGGGGTAAGAAAAATTTGTTTTATTAACATTACTATAATGTTCTCATTTAGATTCTGTCCGAGGACATTTAATAATACCCTTTTGAACATATGTAAATAGATTAAATTGGTGTAGCCAGTGAAGTTGTTCCTCTTCTCCCAGCCACTAGATAAGACCTTCAAGGGATTATTAACTGTTCCTTTTTCTTAGTGGCGGTTTTGACTCTGGGAGTATTTTGTTTCTCCCAGAGCTAAATGAGATCTTGCTTAGATTCTATTGGTAAGCCATAGCTAATGACTATGTGTAGAATGTTGTGCTGTGTAGTCATTACAATTTTTATCTTTGCTGAAATGAAACTGGCTTTTTTGAAAAGTAGGAAAATAAAACTTTTGGTACGTGACTTGAGACAGTCCATGCTTAAAGAGCTAGAATGTATTACATATCAGAACTGTGGGGGGCTTTTTGTTATTTTAAGGATGGTTCTTTCTACAGTATGCTTGTTCATTTGTCTTAAAAGAACGTACATAAATTTGTAGAGCCAGGTTTCCATTTGTTTTCATTTAACATCTTGTTAATTTGAAGTTTGTAAAGATTAAAAGAGTTTACATAAAATTTACTACTCTTACCATGGGATGACCTGTTTTTCGTTAGTAAATAAGTTCAAGTCATTTAAAGAAACCTATTGAGGCGTTTTTGATTTTATAATATATAATTATACAAAAAGTAAGCAAGCTTATAAAGAGTATGTATGGACTAAGATTTTTTTTTCTTTCTTTTTCAGTAGGTTTATAATTACATTTTGTGATGCATTTGATTTTTTCCTTTTGAGTTTATCTTTCTGGGAAAAAGTATAAATAGAGATCAACTGTTCATATTTTGTAAACCACCATTTTTGGTGACTTTCTTTTTCAAATTCTCTATTATTGCTAGATCATGCTATTGAGTCTTTTAGTGGGTTTGATTGGATTCACTTTAACTTCTCACTTTGGTAGAGAACCTTAAGGGGTTTTATTTTATTTTCATCTCTAGGCAATGTCCCAGTTTAGTAGATGGTTTAATGTAATTGGAGCATAAGAGTAGCAATTTCTTAGGTATAATTTAGGTTAACTGTTTTTGACAGAAGAAAAGTGATAATCAAATGGTTCATTTTCACTTCCTTCTAATGTTGTGGTTTTACATATACCTTACATTCTCCACTCTGAAAAATGTAAAGAGGTCTATAAAATATTTCTTAGAAGAAACATTTTTCAAAGGTACAGAGATGTATTTTTTGTCTATATTTCTTCAGGTATAAGTGAGTCTTTAGAAAATTTTCCAGTAAGGGGGAGAATTCCATTCCATTCCCTTCTCTTTCACAACTTTGGAATAAGAATTGTTTACTCGAATGCTTCTTTCTTCGTCCCCTTTAACCTTAATATAATTTTGTCGTGAAGTAAGACATGATTTCTCCCAAAGCAAATTTGCCTTTTCAGTCAGTTCACTTTGAAACGATGAATTTCACCTTTTTCCATTTAAAGTCATTAGTTGATGCCCAATGTCATGGAAGACTTTTACAGCAAACAAACAAGTAGAGAAGTCAGAGATCTCCTATAGAAAGCCGTAGCACCATAAAGTCCCTTACATATCCTGTTTCGTCTGTTTGTAACTTTAAGGCTTTGATGAACTAGGTGGACTTCTCAAACCAACAGTGGCCTCTCAGAACCAGAGTCTTCCTGTTGCCAAACTCCCACCTAACAAGTTAGTATCTGATGACTTGGATTCATCCTTAGCCAACCTTGTGGGCAGTAAGTATTCTTTGGATTCTTTTAATCTTCTTTACAATAAGTTGTATTATAAAAAAGACTCTCGTTTTTAAATGCTTGCTTTATTTCCTGTCCTAGATCTTGGCATTGGAAATGGAACTACTAAGAAGTGAGTGTTTTTGTATGTATTATTTCCCCCATGTACCATCTAGAGGTTGATTTGGCTTTCATCTCCAAAGTATGTGTAGAGCTATCAGATCTGCATCTTAAATGCTTTTTGTTCAATCTAAATATATAGTAAAGAAACTTTATAATTATATACATTTAACGTTCTCCCTTATGTTTATTTAAAGTGATGTAAATTGGAGTCAGCCAGGTGAAAAGAAGCTAACTGGAGGATCTAACTGGCAACCAAAGGTTGCACCAACGACTGCTTGGAATGCCGCAACAATGGTGAGTTGAAAAAGCTCACAGTAACATGACTAATTTAGGAGAATATGTAACATGAAAATGTTTTCACAGTGATAGCTGTAAGTGGGAAGATTGTTTATTGAGTTTTAGATATATAAGTAATTTGTATTTTTTTTTAAAGGGAGCTGATTAACAATTTGCCAGGTACATTCTAGTAGCTACCATTTATTTAAGGGTTACTTTGTGCCAGCCATCATCTAGTAAGTAATGTGTGACTTTATTTTCTATAATCCTCGAATTAACTTTTATGTGATAGTGACTATTACTGTTCCCATTGTGCAAATGAAATGGAGGCACAGAGTTATTACATAATAAATCTAGGATCCCAGAGTTCTTAAGCGATTAGGTGGATTTTTAGAATCCAGGAAGCCTAACCGCAGAGCTTAAACTCTTAATCATTACCCTCTACTGCTGAACTCAAATTTATTATTTATCTAGAATATAAAATCTTTAGTGTTTTTCTGATCTCACCATTGGTAAAGAAACTGTACTTGCTTGGTTTTTGATAATATTGTCGAATAGTTCATAGAGTTGATTTTCCTTACTTGCTGTAGTTATATTCTTAAAATCCCCTGAACGCTGAACCACTGCTTGGTTCATACATACATGTATACGTACATATGTATTTGCTCTAATAATGGGTTCAGGGTTCACTGATTTATTTAGTGCTGTGTTACTTTAACAACATAATTGCAGCAAATAAGGAGAATCAGCAAATAAGGAGAATATGTGTGTGTAGACACATACACATGTACACACACCTTACATTCATTTACCTTAAATCCTAAAAAATACTCGTTCCTAGTAGATACTTTTTTTTTTTAAACAAAAAAGAAAATGCGATTTGTAAGTGATAAGTGACTTACCTGGGGCTGCCACACTGACAGGAGCCAGACTTGAGAATCTAGCCCTCTGCAGCTGGCTCCACAGCCAGAGCTTCTACCTTCTCAGTCCCTCTGGTCATCGTTATATCAGAGCTGAAACAAGGCAGAACCTCACATTGTTCAACCGCAACTGAGAGCGAAGGTATTAGGCAACCAATTTTTCACCACTCTCTGCATGTCTGTCAGTGACCTTGAAAGCACCACAAACATTGATTTTGGGGATCACAAATTTTAGCAAGTGAGCAAATTTGTGAATATACAGAATCCATGAAAAATGAGGATTAATTGTATATGCTAAGTAACTAGTTAGCATCTAGTACTGAGGAAGTTCTGCTAGTGTTTTTAATCACTATAAGGTACGGTTGTCTCAAGGGTAGCTTTGTGGCTCTACCCCTGCTGTCCTTGGTCAGCTGCTGTTTTACCAGTGCAGGAAGTTTTCCTGCATCAGAGAAAACCAGTTTCTTCTTATAGAAAAATTTAAAACAGGCTTTCTTACAATACTCTGGAAGTAGCAGCATTTTGATTACACAGGCTACACATTGTTACCTTCCTGTTGTTAAAGACCACCATTATCCCTGTTATAGCCACTTTCTTGTATTAAATCACTTCCGGAGCACCACCCTGTTTTCCTGGGGTTAATCATATGTTAAAATTACTAGGGCTCAGCTAAAAATAATGTGCTGATAAAATTTGTGACATTATCTAAAGAGTTTTGTTAGGTTGTCTTCTTAGATAAAAAATAATAATGAAATTTAGCCACCTTTTTTTTTTTTAATTTAGCCACGTTTTTAAGGCAACAATTTTTCGTTGATAGGGTTCACTGCCATTACTAATAATAAATTGTTGCATTTAATTAGCTAATAATAAATTCTTGCATTTAATTAGCTTGTTAGGTTTTTACACATACATATACCCTCACTATCTTGAGTCTGTTTACAGTGCATTCTTGGGGAAGTTTGAATTGATAGCATCCCAATTACGAGAATAAAGTCATGCAACTTTTCTTTTTAAGTACAAAACATCTAGAAAGCAGATTGTGGTTGAAATCCATTCCCTCTGACTCCAAATCCAGTGTTTCTCTGCACTGTAACATACATACCTCGCTGACCAGGTGGATTTTATAGCCTCAGGTGTGAATTGTACATTGATAAGACATGAGGACTGTTGTAAATCCAATGCTGATTTGAAAATACAATGAATATTTTCTTGTTTTATATTAAATTGTTATTAACCTATATCAAATATTAGAAGTTTGTAGATAGCACTTGACTTAAGATTGACTACCAGAATGTAACAGGCATTTAACCATTTAGAATTTGTATGTGAGTTGATGATATTTATGGTACTGTGTCAATGTGTGTCATCTCTTAAGAATTTTGTTAAAATATTTGTATGTATTTCATAGAGTTTCTTTTTAATGACTAACATACAGGACTGGTGATGTGATTCACTACTTAGATAAACTGCTGCTTATGACGTTTCTTTACATTTCTAACCTTTTTATTAATCCATAAACACTGTCAAGGTTTTTGAACTTTTTTATGTTAAAAAATTCATTGGTATTTTATTAATATATATGATGATGTTATACTACAAATTCTTTTAATTCTGCTTGCTTTTTTTCTGAGTGGTAGACATGATGCAACCCTGTTTATGGGATGCACTGAATTTTGCAGTGTTGATGCTACTGATAGATTTTATGTTTTATGATACTTGTAATAAACTATTAGATATGTTAAGGGGATTATGCCGGAGACTAAATTTCCCTTCTCAACCTTGATAGTGTTTTAGTGTAGGTGTTGTTCCATTAGATATCGGAAATGCAAGGGATTTTAGGTAGTTAGTGAATGTACATGTGAACTAAAATGCTCTCTGTGTATTTTCTGTTGTGTAAGTACTTGTTCTAATCCAGTGTTATTGCATTATGTAATTGTTCTCCCTGGGAAAAACAGAATGGCATGCATTTTCCACAATACGTAAGTGACCAAAAACTAGCCTTTTTGCAATAAATTGGCATGCTATTAACCACTGCTGTAGCAGAATCTCATAACCTTCCAGCTATTACTTGTTTTCACATTCAGATTTTCAATGTGCCAAAAATTCTTTCTAGCATCTACTGATTTCATGGATGTGTTGCAGAATTGATTCTGATGGTGGCATGGGAAATACAGATTTTTTTTTTCTTGCTTAATATTCTGCCATTTGCTGCCAGATGGCTGGGTGTCTGTGTGTGTATCTGTGCTGCCAGTATGCACTTGATGATTTCTGAATGAAGGGAAATGTTGATTGTGGTAATGTTGAAAATAACAATTGCATGAAATCTTACAGGCTTCTGCTGTACTTGGCAGTTTGTCTACTGCTCTTGCAGCTCTCGGTTTTTAAGTAGGGAGAGACCAATAAGTCCTACATGCTCACTCAAATACTAAACTTCTAACTATTCACTTTAGTTATGCTTCATTTAACTTCTCCACGCATATGTTCAAATTGCCATATAATTTCAGTTATTTTTTATGTTTCAGCAGTGTTATTGGTCTTTCTCCTGTATTCGGTTTCAGTTTTCATTATAAGATAACACACACGCAGGGAATGTTGTTAAGACAGCAAATACGTCTAAAATGATTTTGTGCTCAGACTGTGTATTTACAGAACACGAGGTAGTGTAGAAGGCAGAGGGGAACTTTAAACTTCTTAGGGCTAGGTGGCTCTTTTAAGCATTAAAGCATAAACAGATTTAAAAATTTCTTGCTCCTCCAAATTGGTGCTTTGCCAAAGATAGTTTAAATAATTCACGGAGTAAATTAGAAGGAATGTTAATATACGTACTCTGTATAAGAACTGTGTACATCATAAAAATAGTCCTACTCAGTAGTGTTTTGAAATCTTTGGGGTTCTTTGAAAAAAGTGAATTGAAGTCCTTAGAAACTAATTTTTGAAAGCTCAGATTATTAATTGATTTGGGATCTTTAATTTTTTTTCTTGCTCAAAAAACTGAAAACACCTAGGAAAACATTCACTTCAATACTTTTTCTGGGTAAACGCCTTTTTTTTTTTTTTTTAAAGATTTTATTTATTTATTTGAGAGAGCATTTATTTGAGAGGAGAGGGAGAAGCAGGTTCCCTGCTGATCAGGGAACAGGGAGCCTGACCCGGTGCTCGTTCCCAGGACCCTGGGATCATGACCTGAGCCAAAGGCAGACGCTTAACCAACTGAGCCACCCAGGCACCCCTGGGTAAACATTTTATATGATAGTGATGATAGTGATAGATGTTAAATTTTAGAACTTTCAGTATCTTTTTAAAATCTGAAGATCTTTAAAGTTGTAAAAAGCACATTGAAATTTTACATCACTGTTGTATCTAAGTTTAAATGGTATTTTTTCTAATAATTCTGCTTTTCTGCTAATTTCAAGACATTCTTTCTCATTGAGCATTAATTGACACAGTTATTAATGATCATAAGTGTCACATTTAATCACAGCTGTCTTAGCAATTCTTTTTAGTGGAACTACAGCTATTGATTCCTTGAACTCATTTGACATAACATGAGTTATACATCCTTGTTTATTTTTTCTCCACCATGTCAGGCACCCCCTGTAATGGCCTATCCTGCTACTACACCCACAGGCATGATAGGATATGGAATTGTAAGTACTTTTCCAGACACAACTTTTTGGAAATAGATTGATTCATATTTAACATGTGTTTTTACAGACTTAGCTAAAAAAAAGAACTTGGTGATACACATACCTTTAGTGCCTAACGTAAAACCTTGTATCATATCGTTGGTTTCATAAATATTTCTAGAGTAGTCATTATACAGCAGATACCATTTATGAATGTTCACGGTATTACTTGGCTTATTTTTCCCCTCATAATTGTGCTAAGTATTTTATACTTCAGTACAAACTTAATAAACATTAATGTTAACTCCAGACTCCAACCCTTTGTGTGACCTTACATTAATACCTTTGAAGTCTTATAACCTTAATACTGTAGGGGAAGGGAGGAATTAACATTTCTTGAATTGTGTAGGGGCAAATTTAGTCCAGTATAGGCCAGAGAAACTTTCCTATGACAGTGATTGCTACCATACAGAAATAGTTGTTTTACCTTTAAGCTGCCCACAATCCACAGTCTGCACTGCCCTTACTCTCCCAACTATCTTAATATATAGACCCACTTAGATAAGAAATGGAGGTAATGGCTTCAACCCCCTGTATGTGTTTGAGGAACTGTCGCTGGTAGGAGGCAGCATCATATCCCTTGCAATTGCTACTGTGGCTGCTGTGCTACTTTATTCACATCTTACGGAAGTAGCTTTGGAGTTTAATTGAAAGGTAGAACCTGTAGAAAGATAAGATTTTAGAGTATGGCATTTTAACCAATATAATGTAGTGGTGCGTATGTTCTATTTGGTTACTTGTGTTAATTTTATACCAGGGAGTAGTGGTTTTTTTAAACAAAGAAATGGTTGAGATTCTATTTTCAGTTACTCAAGAATGAACTAATCTCTTCATTTGTTATTTAAACCTCTTCTTGGTTCTGCTTAACAATAGATGAAATAAAAGGAAAGAACCATAGAGAGCAAACGTCTTCAAAGAATCAACTGTATTCACTTAGGATTACTTGCATAATGGCATAAGAACTTGATTTGACATACAAAGGCAGTTTACTTTGAAATATCTTAGCCATTTTACAGTTCCTATGTCTAAAACTGCAAATTTGAAAACTTTGGATGGTTAAAATTATTTTGTCTGCCATGCTGTAGTGAGGTTTAAGTTTTGCTTAAATTTAAGGGTTTTTTGTTGTTGTTTTGTTTTTACAGACCTTAGAAGTGTACATGTTAAAGACTTAAAAAAAACTCTTAAGAATTTATAGCCGTCAGTCTTACTTGTATTTACAAGAATTTTTTCCTTTTGAGTTAAAGTACTGGTACTTCCCATTCCTGTCATTCTTCTTGTTTACTAAGGAAGATGTTAGTTGACATTAATTAACTTAATATTTTTCTATTTTTTTAGCCTCCTCAAATGGGAAGTGTACCTGTAATGACGCAACCAACCTTAATATACAGCCAGCCTGTCATGAGACCACCAAACCCTTTTGGTCCTGTATCAGGAGCACAGGTACTAATGTGCCACATGTTAACTCTTGTAATGTGCCTGATGTGGGAAGGATAGAATACTAAAAATTTCTTTCATACAACTAAAGAAACAAATTGTTAGTGTTTTTCCCCTTGACGGTGGATGTTATTTGCTTCCTATCTTTATCATCTAAAAGAGCTTTTAAGAATATTGATTATTTGGAAGGAACGGACAAGCAGATTACAAACATTAAGGATGGAAAATTCTTAACAACTTATAGTTGGTCAATCTAGAGGGTGGTTTTCTGAGGTTAAGGAACCTATTTTCTGTTCACGATTCTGCTTGCTCTCCTTTGTGAATCCTAGAAACTTTGAACTCAGAGCTCCAGTGTTTTGGCTTGAATGGTGCTGCAACAAAGATGTTGCCCTCGAGATATTTGTGAACCGTGGCAAGTCTACAAAAAATTGTGAATGTTATTTTTTCATTCGATAACTTCCTGCCACTGAGGATTGTATTTAAAAACAAATGGGGGGGGGAGGGGAGAGGGCAAAAAAAACCCCTTGAAATGCCATCCTGACCTAATTTCTTTAAAGGAGAGACTTTCTTCTTCAGATGTTTCTAAGACCCTCTCCCAGTTACTGAAATTTCACCCCAGATATTCACACTTTGTGTTTCATCCCATTATTGTTAGAATTAGTGGAATCTGGATTTTTTTTAAAAAAAGCTTTTCCCCATGGTGGTTAGAAGAGATGTGTGAGTTTCTTTGTTATTCACTTCTCTGGTGGCATACTAGTGGATGAGACGCTCAGGAATTGATAGAGTGGCTTCTCATTCTTTGTCTGTGGCTCTGCTTCTGTTGTTTAACACTTAGAAATGTTACATGCACTGTTAAAGTACTCCTGCCTTACACTGCTTCTGATGCCAACTAATTCGTTTCTTTCATGTGTTTAATACTTACTTGAAAACATTGGTGTGAGCTTTTGGTAATGGACTTGTTATTCCTTTCCCACTTGAATAAATGTGGTATTTACACTTGCCAATGCCTACAGTGTTACACTACCAATATTAGTTTGTATTGATCCAATTTGAATCTAGGTTCTGTGTATTTCATAGACTTGTGAAGCACAGATGATCAGTCCTTTTGTTTTTTAGTCTTTTTGAGTATTTAACTCATTTCATAAATTGGCATCTCAGGGAGTACCAGTAACTTGGCGTGGTAGTGAATTTAGTTCTGATTAAAAGGTTAAATCGATGTTCTCTGCAAATCATATATTTGCCCAGATGCCTCTTTTTTCCCCCTTTTGTGCATGGTAAAGTAAACTTTTCTTCCTGTTCCTTAATCTCAAAGTATTTACAGTGA
Organism: Ailuropoda melanoleuca; assembly: GCF_002007445.2. Classification (NCBI taxonomy): domain Eukaryota; kingdom Metazoa; phylum Chordata; class Mammalia; order Carnivora; family Ursidae; genus Ailuropoda; species Ailuropoda melanoleuca. The sequence goes on from NC_048225.1 coordinate 43,974,168, forward strand.
AGATAGCTGGGAGTGAGGGTAGTTGATGCAGCCATAACTTTTTATAAGTCAGTTATTTTGTATGTATTTGTTTTTATAAAATGGATTATGGATATATGTAGTTTACTTTGTCTTCTGTCTTTTACCACTAGTAGTTCTAAATACTGGCTTAATTTGGTAAAGAAATACACTAGACTTTGATAATCTTTAAAATGATGTTTTCCCTATTAGTGTAGATGTTTTCTTGAGATTGTATGTCTTCCTCATGTCCTTTATTTTATCTTTTTTTTTCCAGTTTTTTCTGTTATTTATACTTTTAACCTCAGATATGTAACATTTGTTTTTTTAGAGATTTATTTATTTGAGGGGGGCAGAGGGAGAGGGAAAGAAGCAGACATCCCGCTGAGTGTGAAGCCTGACGCGGGGCTCAATTTTATGACCCTGAAGTCATGACCTGAGTTGAAATCAAGAGTTGGATGCTTAACCAATTGAGCCTCCCAAGCATTTATTTTTTTAAAATTATTATTTTTTATTTTTTAAAATTATTTTATTTTTTAAAATTATTATTTTTTAAATTTTTTACTATGTAGACTAAGTGATTAGCACCTTTAAATTTTTTTAAAGCACCTTTTTAAAGCACCTTTAGAATTAATTTTTTTATTTTTTAAAATTATTTTTTAAAATTATTATTTTTTTAAATTTTTTGCTCTATAGACTAAGTGATTAGCACCTTAAATGAATTTAAGAGAAAAAGCTATAGTCCAGTGCTATAAATTTACCAGGAATTGCTGACTACAGTAATTTTTTCCCCCTGATATGTGGCTGACCCTGTATTCCCAGTCTGGGTCTTGTCTTACAGGTTCCTGTCTCAGAAGCAGAATACATTATAACCTTAAGCTTGGATACCATCTGACATTTTCCAAGCACTTATTATCTCACCTTTGTCTCAAAATAATTTTTAAGGTAGATGGGCCTACTATCACCTCCCCATTTTATAGATAGAGAAAGCTGAGACTTGGAAAGGTTCTTCAACTAAATAAATGGTGAAATGCAACTTATCCCCAGGAATCCCTGGTTTCTGGTCCAGTGCTCATTTGTAACAGTCTGCCTCTGTGCTAATGGGATTGGGTCCGTATGGCTGCTATGTTAGCACTGTCAGCAGTGAACCACTCTGCAAATCTTTGGGTTTCCTGCTAGATTATAAACTACATTTACACATTTCAGAATATAACTTCTATAGATGTTAAGAATATCTATAGTTTTGGGAATGCTTTTAAAACCCTACTTAAACATTTTATGTGAATTTCGCTTTTTTAAAAAAATGGTTTAAAATATTGTGGTAAAAATCTGCTTTTAAAGAAAGTGCTGGCCCTAGCCTAGCATCTGCTCTTATTCTAGGTTTTATATCCTGTTGCCTTCTAAAATCCACATAACTCACTGAAACACCAGAGAAGTGCAGGAATTTCCATGGGCATGAAAAGGACAGTGACAGAAATTCCTTTTCCTAATGAAATTGTGCCAGAAGAGAATGAGAACTTTAGAGTAATAAGTTTCAAGTTAAGAAATCAAATTTGGGGGCGCCTGGGTGGCTCAGATGGTTAAGCATCTGCCTTCAGCTCAGGTCATGATCCCAGGGTCCTGGGATTGAGCCCTGCATCAGGCTGCCCGCTCGGCAGGGAGCCTGCCTCTCCCTGTCCCTCTGCTGTTCCCCCTGCTTGTGCTCTCTCGCTCTCTCTGTCAAATAAATAAAATCTTTAAAAAAAAAAAAGTAATCAAATTTGATGTGAGTGCTTAACTCTAAATATAGATTGAAGGAAGCAAATGGATAACTACGAAAAGAGAAAATCAAGTACCAGTGAAGTGGCTAGAAAAGCTTCAGTCAGTTTCAATCAGTTGAAAGTCAGAATCTCAAATCTTTTTTTTTTTTAAGATTATATTTATTTTAGGAAACAAAAGCACAAGCAGAGGGAGGGGCCGAGAATTTCAAGCAGAGGCCACATGGAGACTCTCATGACCCCGAGGTCATGACCTGAGCAAAATCAAGCATCGGATGCTTAACTAACTGAGCCACCCAGGCTCCCTAGAATCTCAAATCTTTTAATGTTACTTTTCATTCCTTTTCCCCTTTGTTCTCCAGCTGTTCATCACAAAGCCCCATTAATTGTTTCTCTGCTCTCATTAGATCCATCCTTCTTGCTTTCTCCAGCCTTCACCCAGATTGGAACCCGTTATCTCATGCTTACTTTACAACAGTCTCCTGGTGTTTCTTGCCTTTCTAATTTAATCCATTCTGTAGATAGTGGAATAATCTTCTGTAGGCAGTATTTTTAGCATCTTATCTCCATAGTTAGAAATCTAAGGAAGTGAATCTAAATATAACTGAACATATAAGCCATCCCCTTAGCTTTCCTTCTTTCTTAACAGCCACGTCACAAAGTCTCCATCTTTGTAAAGTAATAGAGTAAACAAAACATTCAGATTCTTCAGTTGCCAGTTTACAATTCTAAGTATCCAGTGTCCTGCTTGCTGCTTGTCTTTGTCAGAAAGCCTTCATCTCTCATATAGTAGATTTATACTTTATTCTTTTTTTTTCCTTTGGTAATGTTTTTAATTTTTTTAAGGTTTTATTTTAATTCCAGTTAGTTAGCAGTGTTATATTAGTATCAGGTGTACAATATAGTGATTCAGTGCTTACATACCTTACCCAGTGCTCATTCTTTACTTATTCTTTAGTCATCTCTCATCCCTTTCCAGCACTTGTGAGATCTGAAGTTCTTTTCCTTGCCCTGCATTATTTTTCTTTATAGAACTTACTATTACCTGACATCTGTTCGTCTGTCCTATCTGTCTGTCCGTCCATCCATCCATCCATCCATCCATCCATCCAGTCTAGCAAGAAACTCCTAGAGTGGGTTGTAAGCTTCATCGAGGCAGACTTCCGTTAACTTCCGTGTCCCTGGTTCCTAGAACAGTGCCTAACTCGTAATAGTTTTGAACATAGTCAGACAAGTGAATCTGGTTGAAAACTTACCTTTTCTATTGTGTAACTTACTTGTTCTTCATTGATCTCTCTTTTCACTTACTTGTAACCATTGTGTAATAATTTATAGCCGTATTTAAAATTGGTTTAATTTGTTAGCTAATAGTTACTGTAAGCTAAAATATCAGATGGCTGTCACCTAAGAAAAGAAGATACCTTTAATTTTGTGGTTGAATATTTTTAATAATTAAAAATTAAACTGTTTATCTTTGAAGTAGGTGAGATTTTTTTCATGCTTTAGTTTTTAATGGTTCGGAGCCAGTCCTTTGGATTGTTTGCCCATTCAAATGCTTGTAACCAGAATAATTTTTCTTAATGAATTACTTTTTGGTTCTTTCATTATTTTCCTCTTTTTTAAATTTGGATTCAAAATTCCTTGATGACAGAGGAAAACATGGTAAACAGTAATTTAACTGTAAAATGAAATCCCATCAAAATAAAATCTTTTAATCAAATCCCAGTTCTACACCTATTGCCAAAAATCTTTCCCTGCTCCTTGAAGTGCTTTTTGGGATCTGTTACTCAGCCAGGGCATAACTTGTATCTTCTGGTCTCTTGCTTACTACCTTAAATTAAGTTAATATTTTTGAGAGTATCTCAGCCTTACCAGACATGTTTATCTTATGGCCATTTAGTAAGGCACTCCAAACAGTTGTGTTCTGTGTTCTGCATTATAGCTAGGTGCTGCATTGGTGTTAGCTAATACCTTCCAGATGGCTCTTAGACTAGACTACTCCGTTCTTTAGGTTATTGTCTTTAATTTAATAGACTACACTGTAGTATTGAAATTATGCCTTCCTGTACACTCACCCTGTTCTCTCATTTTTTTTGTGCTGGCTTATTCTGTATTTTTTTTTTTTTTGGTATTTTTATGTAACTGTTAATTGCTTAAAGAGATGGGATTATGTTCTTCTGTTTCATGCCCAATATTGTAGCTTTTAAGGAAAAAAACATGTTTGCATTAGTGTATCTTCTTAGATGTTTGACTACATGGAAAGTACTAGATCCCTGTGATTTTTCTTTTTTTCTCTTTTCATGCTTCCTCCCAGTTTTGCTCACTGTTTGATGGCTTGTCATAAGTGTGTTTGTTTATTACTTGAGGAGTATGGGCTCTCTCACTTTCTCCTCTTAATGATGTTTTATATAAATCTTACTGGTGCTTACTGGTGTATACATTGAAATGTCCGTTGCTGACCAATAGTTTATTAAATTCATTCTGTATTACATTATGCAGCTTTTCTGTTAAAAGCATGCAGACAGTTAATCTAGTTAGTTTCAGTTTTCTTTTGAAGTCACTATGATGTGAAATAATATTCTTTTAGTGGATGTTTATCAGGCAATTTAGATGTTGTTGACGATTTGGGGGAGTGGGTATTGTGTTAGTTATATTCTTACCACTTCCTTATATGAGAAACTTATTCTGATCCCATTTCCAATTTATTTTCCCAAAAGCAATATGAAAACCAGAGTGTTACGTATGGGTATTTAATTTTTTTAATAAGCTATTAAAAGTTTTGTTGGTTTCTTGATTGGTCTTTGTTTTGTTTTGTTTTGTTTTGTTTTAATGGCGGGTTGCCAGTTTTATTTACGGAGGATATGGTTAAAGATGCAAAATGGCTGCTGTGTTTTGTTTGTAACAGCCAATTTTAAGTAAGCGTGACATCAGTTAAGCGTCTGAAAGGAAACAATGGCTTGTTGTGAGTGCCTTTTACCCTTCTAAATAGGGACACTGTTGGATATAGGAATAATTCGAGTCTTACAAAAAATTGCCTTTTTAATGACTTTCTTGTGTGTCAGAACTAGTGGCTCTTTGCTATTAGGCTTAGTTTCTTATTCTTTTCTTTCTTTTTTTCCTCGTATTTCTTCTTCTTCTTCTTTTTTTTTTGTTTTTTAACTTTCCTGGTGTGTTAATCGTGAGTGTTGGCAGTGCCTCTTCTGTCAGCTGATCTACCCAGCTGGAGTTCTGTAAAGGCGGCCTTTTGCCTTGTCAGCAGTGCAGTATGCTCATTTATCCTTGCCTCCCAGAAGAGACTTGAGAGCATTTACTTAGGGAATTGGGATTTAATACCATAGGTGAGAGTGGTTCTGTAGTCCCCAGGGCACACCTGAATCAGTCAAAACAAAAATTTGAGGAGTCCTATCTGCTGACAATTACTGTTAATAAGACAACCTATAGAATAAGGCCTTTTTTCCGGGTTTTTGCTGAGGACATTCTTTCTAAAAGGTAGAGATCTAATTTCTTGTCTTAAAACAGAACATATTCTTAGAATCTTGAATGACTAAAGTTCTACCTCCGTGATGAACATCAGTGACCATATACAGCACTGTGTGGATAGAAAATACAGGGGTGTATTGACTGTCTTAACGTTTATTAGAGAAGGCCCTTTTAAAAAATTATTTCTCTATTATCACTTTAACTTTTTACCCGTATGTTAAATATAGCCATAAGTTCTAGCTGAGTTGAAATTAATTGGGATAGTAGATTTTAGAGAGGAAACAAAAGCACCTGCCTTGGAGTCAGCAGATCTGCATTCGGGTGTACTGTTAGTGTCGTGGGGCTGCCCATAACAAGGCGTACCACAGACTCAATGGCTTCAAACAGATGTACTCTCTGACAGAGTTCAGGAGGCTAGAATTCTGAAAACAGAATATCCCCAGGGCCATGCTCCTTCCAGACCCTCCGGAGGAAGATCCTTCCTTTCTTCTTACCCAGAAGGAAAGAGGTAGCCCCAGTCATTTTTTGGTTTGCAGCTCTAGCACTTCAATCTCTGCTTCTGTCGCATAGCATCCTCCTGTGCCTGTCTTCCTGTGGCGTTTCCCTCTCACAAAGATACCAGTCATTGTATTAGAGCCCTTTTAATGATGTCATCTCAACTTGATTACATCTGCAAAGACACTGTTTCCAAATAAGGTCACATTCATAGGTCCTGGGGATAAAGACTTCGTATTTTTGTGAGAGGGCACAATTCAACAGTGTCAACTCCTCACTAACCAGGAGTTTCAGGGCAAGTTGCATGTGTAACTTGGATGAGCCTCAGTTTCCTAATCTGTAAAATGGTAATTTTACCTTGTGTACTTTATAAGTTTGCTCTAAGGATCAAATAAACATATTTGAAATTGACTTAGGAATGGGGAGGTTTGTATTTTTATTGATTATTTTTATAAGGAACTTTTTGTTTGTTTTTAGAAGAAAATTATATAAGATTGCCTTATTTTCAGTGTTTCTCTCTGTTGCAAGTTATAATTTAATTTGTTCTAATCTGATACAGTTTATATTTCTTTCCATGCATTACAAATAATCCTGATTGTAAATAATTCATACTTCATTATTTTGGAACCTTAATTGTAACTCTCATTTGACAGCATCAGAAATACATGGACACAGGCCACGGTGGTGACAGGGTAGCCCTGCTGAGCATGGTCTGCTTTAGGGCGTGATTCATCCACGTGCACAGTAGGCTGTACATTACATTATGCAGCTTTTCTGTTAAAAGCATGAAAACAGTTAATCTAGTTAGTTTCAGTTTTCTTTCTGTGCGCAGTGCACAGACACTGTTCATAGGAACCAAGCCATATCATTCTTCAGGACTGTATGTATCAGCAGCACTTTAATTGGCTCAACCTTTGTGGAATGTAGTGTTACCCAGAAGTATAAAACTTTAGTTTATAATAATTAAAGTATTTATTTGGACTAAATAAATAAGCTCTTCTGTTTTGTGGGGAGGGGTAAACCTTTTTTGAAATGTCTAAAATTCTCTCCTTAGACATTTTTAGTGGAAATTCAATATCTAAATCAGGTAGAACAGGTAGCCTAAAGCTCATAGGGAACACAGTTGTTTTTGTTTGTTTGTTTGTTTGTTTGTTTGTTTTTAGCCAAGCTGGAGTGCCTTATTTCCAGTAAATGGCAAATAAGGGGTGTATTATAGGCACTACTTTGTCTGGTAGTAACAGTTGACGTAAACCTTAGCTTTTCATTTTCTTTGGTGTGGGGGAGTAAGAAGTTGATATCTAGTAGGAATCAGCAGTTTAAGGGACTTTAAAGGACTTCTCTTATCCATGGAAGCACTTCTGATATACAGAAGATGTTTATTTTTAGCTATGTCAGTTAATAATATTTTTTCCCATCAGTTTAAGAAATCTTGTGATCTGTTTCCCTCTCTCCAGTTTGGTTTTAACTGTCAATTTAGGTTGCCATAATTCTAATGAGATGACTTTAGATGTCATTTTGGAATAACTTACAGCTTCTGTGTTAACAGATTTTAAGTTATTATAGACTCTAGCAGTAGTTTGATGCCGCTAAGATAACTAATGCTTTGAGGGTGACAGGACTAATGTTGGCATAACTTTGTGATATTACTAATGGACAGAACCCATCATGGGGTTACGTTAAACACAAACCCAAGAAGCAGCTGTTAGAGGCGCTAGACTAAACCTACAGGGCAGGACCTCTACCTTATACAGTTGAGAACTCCTGTTTTTTAGCCACACTTCACAGAGATAGCTGAGGAATAGCATTATTTTTTAAAGATTTTATTTATTTGAGAGAGAGAGAGTGCAAGAGACAGGGGAGGGTCAGAGGGAGAAGCAGATGTCCTGCTGAGTGGAGAGCCCGATGCGGGGGCCTGATCCTGGAACTCAGGGATCTCATGACCTGAACCGAAGGCAGACAGATGGTCAACTGACTTGAGCCACCTAGGTGCCCCGTAGCATTGTCTTTAATAATGTTACACTATGTGTGTCCCTATGCAACTGGATCCAGTTGTGCCACTAGTGTCCTGGCCATGTTCCAAGCATTATCCAAAAACAGCTTCCTGTTCTGATATTCTGTAATTCTGTGTTCAGTTTATAATTGATGTTTCTGTCTCAAATGTTTTGATTGCACAGCATTATCAGGAAAATATTTTTTTTTTTTTAAAGATTTTTTATTTATTTATTTGACAGAGATAGAGACAGCTAGCGAGAGAGAGAACACAAGCAGGGGGAGTGGGAGAGGAAGAAGCAGGCTCATAGCAGAGGAGCCTGATGTGGGGCTCGAACCCATAACGCCGGGATCACGCCCTGAGCCGAAGGCAGACGCTTAACCGCTGTGCCACCCAGGCGCCCCAGGAAAATATTTTTTAAGCATGTACCCTTGTACATACAGCTAATGTATATTTAAAATTATATATTCCTACAACAATATATTAAGTACATTTAAAAACAAAAATAGAAGTGTTAAATAGGTAGAAATTAAGAGAAAAGCTCTAGTATTTTCTTCTAATGTCCTACTTTGGAGATCATTTTTATTTTTATACAGAGCTTATTTTATCACCAAAAAGTGCTTTATTTTAACATGTTCTAGAGTGCTTACTGTGTGTAAGTCATTGCTAGTTTCTGAACAAGAGACAGGTAAAATATGTTTCCTACATCTGAGGGGCCTAAGGGTGAGTGTAATATGGACATACAAGTGACTGGTTGATGGCAGAATAAGAACCATTATAAAAGAAACAGTGTTGAGAACACAGTGGAGAGCAAGAGCTACACGGATTCAATGACATTTGAGCTGGGCCTCTTATATAAGAATAGATGAGCTTTTGATTGTAGGTGATGGGGAAGTTTGAACTAGTATTTGAGCTACTAATATATGCCAGATAATGTCCTGGATGCTTTATGTATATTTTCATTTAATCCTCAAGACAGTCTCAAAGGGAAATAGGAATATTGGGTCTAGATAGTCTAAGCCCCATTTATAGATGAGCCAGGATTAGATTCAGTGCCATCTTTCTACAAAACTCAGCTCTGTCATCCCAGACAAAGGAAGTATACCCATTTTTCTCTTAAGATGTTGACCTTGCTTCTCTAACAAAGACAAAGTGAGTCTCTACAGCATTGCTATTTGCTATCCAGGCTTTTGGGTGACTGCAAAATTCAAATGGAAAGAAAAGATGTGGCAAAGTTGCTTCTTCTCTGAGAATTTTAAGCACAGCCAGTGATATGTCAGAAGTTTATCCTTAAATATCCAATTCTTTATTCTCCTGTGAGCTTTCAGTTGCACTAGTCTCACTTTGAGACTGCTGTTATTTTCTTGTTCTGACCTGAAATACTCTTTCTTTGGTGTTGAACAGGAGTCTAATGAAGGAGAAACCGTTTCTGTTTTATGACTTTTTGTGTAGTAAGAGAATTCTTTGTTTAAAATGTCTTTTAAGTATGTCTGACTTTTATTAAAGTTAACTTATGATTTCTGTATTCTGTCTTTATTATACTAAACACATGCTACAACCAAAAAAATCTTTGCTTTTAAAGCAAAGATTTTTGGTAACATTAGAATTTTCCCCCCCATTTCAGTGTTATTTTTTAAAGGTTGATTAGAGTGGAAGGAAAGGGTGGAGGAATTTCAGGTAAGAGTTACCATCATTAGTTACTTGTAAATCTTAGTATTTCTACTTAAATGCTGCTCTTCTTTCACTGTTTCTCAATATTTTATCTTCCTATAAAATGGGAGAGGAAGACTAAGTCTGTCTGTATTAGACTTACAGTAAGAGTGACTACTCTTTAAAAAGCATATTCAGTTGTGGTATGGGTCAGTTTAGTTTGAACAATAGCTGTGCCAATTTTTTAGCTGTGTGGGAATTGGTATGGAGAATATTTAAATGGGTAAAAGGCCATGTTCTATTTTGTTTTTAAAGATTTTATTTATTTATTTATGGCGGGGGGAGAGCTTGAGCAGGGAGGGGCGGGGGGGGNTTGAGCAGGGGGAGGGGCGGGGGGAGCAAGAGAATCCTCAGCAGACTCTGCACTGAGCAGGGGGCTTGATCCCATGACACTGAGATCATGACCTGAGCCGAAATCAAGAGTCCAGTGCTCAACCAGCTGAGCCACACAAGTGCCCCTGAACTTTATTTTTATTTTTAAATAGGCTCCGTGCTCAGTGTGGAGCCTTACACGGGGCTTGAACTCACCACCCTGACATCAAGACCTGAGTGGAGATCAAGAATCAGACACTTAACTGACTGCACCCCCCCACTCCCACCCCATGTTTTGGGTTTTTTTGTGATGGCATATTTGTAATAACATTTTTTTTGTTGTTAAGAGAGCATACATTCCTAGTACGAGCAGCCCCACGTAGTCTCTGATTTACTCAGAATGATAATTAGAGGAGGGTCAGCTCTTTTACTTAAAGGTGACTTTTCAGACTCTTCCAATCCCACTGCTTCTCACCCACTAGGATCCTGTTGCCCCTTCATGCTCTTTTGTTCTTCCTGCTTTCTTTGAGCAGAAATTGGGCTATTGCAGCATATTTCCTTTTCTTTTTCCTTATTTACTTTCAGAGTTGGCTGCTCTGTCACCAGTGCATGGTGTGCCTGCACTTTGGTGCAGGTACCGAGAACAGGTGGGCACAGGTAGTCCAGGGCAGCTTCATGGCCCCGCCTTTAGCACTCTGTGATCAGCCAGACCAGTCTGGGTCATTGTTTCATGTGCTTGAGATAAATATTGATGATAATGGAACTTACTATAGTGGTATTAGGTCTTGTTTTCTCATGTTTTGATTTGGCTTCGTATTTATAAATGTAAGATATGTAAGGTGTGTGGATTTTACCGATTTAAGGGACATTAGAAGTATTAATTGGGGACTGGCACTTTTTTCTTCCCAAGGAAATTGATCCTCTTTAACATTATTTGTAAGCCTGTAGGACTTCTCTCTAGCAGTATGCTCACACTTTGGGAAGAATAGAAGTGTTCCCTTTGACCATATTCTTCATGCATTTTCCTCTGGGACTGTTGGGTCTTCAGACTGCTATCCTCATGAAAACGTGACTTAAGACATTTTAATGTGGGGCTCTCGTAGGAGACTTGAGATTTTGGATGCAGTCTATCCACAGTAAGGAATTTGTGGTGTTTTTGTTTGAACTTCAAGTGAAAGAGAAAATCTACTTTGGAGAGAAACGCGGTTAATCTTAGAATCCCTCCAGCTCAGTGACTGGTGATCACTTTACCTAAAATCATTCTGCTTCTGAATGGTCATCCATGGTTGGTCTGAAGTGGGGAGGAGGAGACGTCTTCCAATTATGTTGCACCTTAATTTGTCTCTACCTGGCTGTTATTTGAATTCCCAAACCCAAAGTGCTGCTCCGTCCTCCCATTTGTAGCTGCCTGTGTAAATTCATCATCCTTTCCATTGTCTCTTCCCGTTGTCTTTGAACATTTATTTCTGAGAACAAGGTATGGATTAGGAAAATATCTCAACCACTAAAATAACTGAAGATGATTTTCCAGACCTTTAAATTTCTTTTGGCATCCATAACAACAAATTGCATATACTTGTGATGTAATTTTTGCTGAAAGTCATTGGCTATTCGTTCTCCGTAGTGCTTTTCTTAAATCAAAAGGTAGAAATGAAGTCACTTTGAACCAGCAAAGATAGATGTTGAGGCTTGAAATCCATTTTAGGATTTGAATGTTGGAAATATGAATTGAAACTATTCCTACTTAGTCAACTTCGATTGGACAGCTCTCATTTCATAATGCTTGCATGCCTCTGTGCTTGCATGCCTCTGCAATCTTATGCAGGGGGGAGGAAAAAAATTAAAAATTTGTTCCAAACTAAAAGGACTTGTGTTTGGTTTGAAATAGTCAAAGTAGGTTTGGTGAGGGAGCTACACATCTGAAAATGAACATAGTTATTCTTCAAGAACTGTCTGTCTTTGAGGGAATACTAACTATATGTTAAATTGAGTATATTCAAATTAAATGATAGCTAATTCTAAGAATCAAGCAAATGTAATCAAGTAGAAAACAGGATCAATGATCTTAAGTATTCCCTATTTTCAGGGCAGTATGTGGGCAGTTAGACTAGGTGACAGAAGGAAAAAATATTACAGATAGATTTATTGGGTCTGGACTGAGGTCAGAGTTTGCACAGCTTTTGACAAATAGCCTGGCCACAGGAAGCCATCTTTCCTCAATTAAAAAGAAAGAAAATCACAATTATACACTTTCTTCCCCTCTTCCCCCCACCCACAATAGAAGTCTTAACGGTGGGTCAGCTTTTATCAACCTTTTTGAGTAAAAGACTTCATTCCTTTGGAATTTCAGAAACAAGAATTTGTTTTCTGAAAAACACATGCCATTGGATACCCTTTAACTTGACATGTGATTGAAACTTTTGTTTTAATAATTCCATTTTCTACAAAGGCTGCCTTTATATTTTATTAAAGATGACAAAACAAAAACCACTTCTTCTTTCATTACATTTTCGCTTTCATGTTCTGTCATTCAGAGATCTTTTTTTCTTTCCCTCTCTCTGTCTTCTTTCCCCCCAGCTGTCGGCAGCATCCAGCCCCTCCAGTCACAGTCCTCACAGAGCTTCAGGAAAGGACCCTTTTGCAGAGCTCTCTTTGGAGGAATTCTTATAAATCACTTTAGGTATTGCTGCTTGTTGGGTGAGATGGGGACTTAAATACTTTAAAAGTTTATCAAATATTAAACACAGTTCACTCTTCTCCTTTGTTTCTTTAAAGGACTCTAGGTTCTCGCTCTTTCCTCCTCTTCTGTTCTTTAGGTGAAGACTAAAAATAGATCAAAATAGGACGTAGGACAAATAACTTTTGGAAAATACCTTTAACTTAATTAGAAGGTGTGAAATCAAAGAACCATTTCTCGTGTTTACATATAAGCATCCACTGCTCACAGCAGATGGATGGGATCAAATACCACCCTTAAAAACTGGGTGTTTTCGTCAGTCTTAAAACATGTATGGAGAAGAACACAATTCTACACGTTGGATTAGAGCTTGACTGGGAGAATCTCTAATTTGAATATAACGTCCGTGAACATTAGATGTGAAGAACTCATTTTAACAGTTTCTTTAAAGTGTTATATTTATGTGTGCCTTTTCATTTAAAAATGGTAACATTTCCCCCAAAACAGATTTTTTTTTTTAAGTTAAGGGCAGGTGAATACTTTATGCCCTTTTTGATAGAAGGATTCTGTGTTTGATCCCCACTGCCTCTCTTTGCTAGAAGGCAGTGAAATTTGTTCTTCTTGGTGCTCTAGCCCCTCGTGTAGATAGAGCTTCTAGATCTTTGAGAGTTTGTACTCTTCTGATTTGACAAGTTTATTAGCCCATCTACTTCAGTAATGTCTTTGGATGAACAGTTTAAGGGATACCCTGAGCGAAGTATCTGAGCAAACAGTGAGGCCCCATTGAAAACTATTCCTTTGTAGATCTTTCAGATTTTTATTTATATTAGTAAAGAAATGATTTAGTGAACATAATATTACTCTTCCCTTAATTATCTCTAATTTTATGGTATCATTTTGAAATAATAAGTCAAATTGTGCTTTTTCTAAATGAGATTTTCACATGGAATATTTGTGTTCTTGGAGAGATGTTCTGAACTTGTCATTGAAAATTTGTTCCTTCATTTTCTTTCTTCTCCTGTCTCTTGGTTTTTGGTAATTAGAAATATATATTTGGAAGTCCCTCTAATTAGGCTTCAAATATTGAGTTCTGGGACATGATGAGCTGATAATACTTAGTTTTGTAATCTGGGTTTTGATAAACATGCGGTAAACATTTCTGGGCCAGTTGAGTGGTAAAAGCCACAGAGCATTTTTATTTGTGAGAAGACATCTTACAGTGCAGTGAATGAACTTACACTCTTTTTTTTTTTTTTCCAGATACAGTTTATGTAACTAGGTGGAAGAGAATGGAATTATTCCAAAAAGACAAGTGCTCAAGCAGCAAATACTTACTTCCAGCAAAATCCAAACTGCTGTCTCTTAAACTCTCTTCTTCCATTAGAATGCTGCCGTAACCCAGTGAAGGCCCATGAAGGAAATTGGGACTAGTCTATAGAAGAACGTATCAATACAGTTTATAAAGCCAAGAATTGCCATGATTTCAGACTAAGATCTGTCTTTTTGGTGACTAACCCTTCAGTTCTTTCAACTCTTATTAATACCCATAATCAGTAACATACCAAGAAAAGCCCTTATTTGGAAAGTGTGAAATTTGTATTTGGAAAAGCTGCCTGGAGAGAAGAGCTGTGTCCTTTACTGTAATGCAACAGGACTCTTTTGGGGGGATCAAAATCATAATTCTTAATTATGCAGTATTTTTCTTTTCTCCAGTCCTCACAGATACAGAAACAGTAACTAAAATTAACTTTTCTTTTAAAAAAATTATATATTCAGTTTGCAGTAGACATTCCTTAAGTATTTGTATTTATTTATGATTATCAATTTACGTAACATTAATATTGTATCAGACCTCCTTATGAAAATGAGTATGGATGTACACAGTATGTTTGATTTTTATCCATAAAAGTGAATCTGATTCAGAATGCTTTTCAGCTGACATACAGAGCACTAAATACTTTAAGGCAAGTCCATAGGTCTGAATCGCATAAGAATTCTCAGTCTCTATGGGATTTAGGGAAGCATTATAAATGCATTAATCCTTATAGTCAATTCTGTGCCTAGGATTTTGCAAGGGAACAGTTCACTGACTAGGAAAAGCACTACATTTTAAATTCAGCATTAGTGCATTGGGAAGGAACTTTACTGCTTTGTGCTTGGCATGTCATTATTTTCCATTTGACATTAGGGCCTTTCCAAAATGAATGTGAGGAATTGCTTTCACTTCAAGACTTTCCTTCTTTTCAGTAAAACTCTAGGAGGTGTTATGGGGGGAGGGAAGGGGACAAAATCCTTGAAACTTTTTATTTGGTTCATGCCATGTTATGATCATGTACCTTTTAAATAAGGGGAAATAGTATCTTTAAAGTTAATGTCTAGCCAAGAGTTTAGTTAACAAAGAATTAAACTGCACTGTTGATCGGTGCTTTGTGTAAATACATCTTAACGTTTTGGTTGAGAGGGGCCTTAAGAAGGACAGTTCGTTGTAGGAAAGCAATTCTGTACATGAGTTTAAGCATACTTGTTGCATTGTCTCTGCAGATTCTATTTTTGTTTACAATATTAAAATGTATGTTAGCAAAAATGGGTGGATTTTCAAATAAAATGCAGCTTCCACAAAACTTTTTGTTATGGTATTCTGGTCTGAGGTGCTTTTTTTTTTTTTTTCCCTTCTTTATCATCAGTGTCATCATTTTTTGCTAGTAAAAATATACCCAGGTGATTATATTTGCTGATTTAATAAAATGTAAATTTTATTTGTTTTAACTTAATTTCCTTAAAGATTTATCTTTGTACCTTTTGTTACCTTCTAGACTCTTATTGGTAAACTAAACTACTTATTAAAATTGTTGATTTTTGTCTTTTGATCAGATATCTTCAGTCAGGTAAGTATAAAGGGAGAAAATGCTTGTGTTTGGCACATTGGTGCATGTGATTATTCTGTCAAAAACACTCTGACTGTATCATGTTTCATACTGAATAGTAAGTAGGATTCAGAGTACATGGTGGAGGGATTAAAGACTTTGCACTGATAAGTGTCTGCATAATATTTGCTCTGGTTGGAAAAAAAAACATCCTTAGCCAATATACTTTGTTAATTTTACTAGTTTCTAAGTTTCACTATTATTAAACCATTTTCATGTAAAATGGGAAATTGTACTTTCATAGTTAACTTCTTTAACATTGTCACAGATTTTGATGGTCTTTTGTGTTTCAGTGGATCTTCTATTTCAGGTCTGTGGCTTGTTGCTTTTGTAATTACATTATTATTACTATTACTATTATTTTGTATGTTTGTGAAGGTGCTTTGTTGAAACAACTTTGGGGCTTGTTGGATAGGTGTTACCCACATTTTACCTATTTTACAGATTGGAATTAGGAACTGGGAAAGGAAGTTGCTCAGGTCGATAAGCTAATAGAGGAGTCAGGTCTTTGTTTTCATGGTCCATTGTCCCTTTTATGACCTGCTGTTTATTCCGATGTATAAGCCGAAAAGGGAATTGCGTCCCTCTGCATTGTAGACTGATGACCATTCTTCATTCCTGCATGGTTTTCTTCCATGAAGCACATTTCCTGCTTCCTGCTTTGATGTCTAGACATCATGGGAAAGGAAAAATACAAAACACATGATCATATTAACTTTAATCAGAGTATAACACAGGTAAATTAGCTGTTGAATGCTTATCTATATTAGGTTATAAACCTGTACATGCCCACACCACCTTAGTACCCAGCTACCAAGTTGGCAGTGGCTATGGAGGGAGGTAAGATTATTAGCTGCAGAGAGCAGCTATACTCGTCACTAATCATTTTCAAAATTAGTTTTTTGCTTTTGACTTAACATTATCATTCAAAATTTTCTAAGAATATCCTTTTCTTAACTAGTGACTATGAAAGTCCATATATAGGAAGGGGCCTTCTGTTAGACTAGGAATTTTTTTCCACAAACAAAACATGACCCCTAGAAAGAGGCCTTTATGGGATAAGTTTCTCCTTGAATTAAAACAATTTCAAGCTCTTCTTTTGTTCATTATCATCAACAAACATGTTTCCAAATTCTGAGAATTCAGAGTACTGATGCAAATGCTTATTTAACACCGGTAGAGAGAAAAACAGCTCTACATTTAGGATGAGTGTGGGTCCCGTGTTTGGCAGTGGCTGGGTCACAGAGTTAATGGAGGGGTCACAGAGTATATGGAGAGGTCATGGCACTCAGCCAGATGAACTTATTCTTACCTTACGGAAAAGATGGCTTCACAGCTTCCATCAATGGCCGCAGCAAACAGCTTTTAGTTCTTTGTTCAGCCATACTTGCTAACTTCGATGGGTCTGACTGGTCTGGAATTCTGCTATCTGAATAGGATCTGAATGGAAAGGCTGCAGTATCATCTTCCATTTTGGTGTGTCACCAATCAGAAACGTTTTGTAGGGGCGCCTGGGTGGCTCAGTCGGTTAAGCAGCTTTTGGCTCAGGTCATGATACTAGGGTCCTAGAGTCCTAGGACCGGGTCCCACGTTGGGGGGGTGGGGTCCCTACTCAGCGGGGAGCTTTCTTCTCCCTCTCCCTCGATGCTCCCCCTGCTTGTGCGCGCTCATGCGCTCTCTCCCTCTCTGTCAAATAAATAAATAAAATCTTTTTTTAAAAAAAGTTTTTGTCTCTAGCTAGTATTTCTAATTGTGGTGTAAGTACTTAGTAAATGTCCCATTTATTATCAACGTGTAGCATACAGGTGTAGTTTTTATTCTGGATGAAACTACCCACATTGTCAAAAGTTGTGTAAAGTTCTTTCTGTGGTATTGGGGGACGGAGCAGGTATACTATCCTCAGGCAGAGTAGTAAGTTATACTGACAGTAGGGCAGACAGCTATGAGAAAAGGGAGGGGCGAGTTGTATAGAAGATTCGTGTTTTAATAAGTTCTTATTTAAAATAGCTCTTCCTTTGCTACCAAAAATAATTTCAAGGTTGGTTTTGAAATAAAAATTGCTGTGTGATAATCACCCAAGACACTAACCCTGATCCTATCTGAGCATTCCACAGTGGGTTACCCTCCCTGTCTCCCTTGAGCCTTGGGCACTTGGCAGCTGCCCTGTACTCCCAATTAAATCCTGGGTTAGCACGCCCTTGACCCTTGACTGGGACTGTAGGGAAGAAAGTATCAACAGAAATAGACAATCCCCATTCCCCACCATGCACCTGGGCTCCAGACTGCACTAATGTGCTAAACTTAATAGTGATTTCCTTGGCCTCTAAGGAACACTTTACATGGAAGCATCTGGCACACCACATTGGCACTGCCAGGTAACTTCGTGGCCATCTTAAAAGGCACAAAATGAAATCTGCACTTCTCTGGTCATTTTTGTCCTGAAGTAGGGTAGGAACTGGAAAGCTTTTTGCTTCCATGTAATTACATATTAAAGGAGGCTCAAAGGGCCAAGACGACGCTGGCAGAAGCACTGCAGTAGGAGGGAAAAGACATCAGGTTAAGCCCAGCAAGGATGGCTGTGCCCATTGTTTGGTGTTCAGAACAGCTATTGCTAGGAGCTAGTCTTTGGTAAAAACTGATATGCAGAACTTACTAATTCATGATGGACAGAATTTGCATCACATGTGGGTCCAAAGTGGAAGTGAAAGAATGACAGTTCACTTCATCTTACAGAGCTTAAACGTGTCATACTGGCCTAAAAGAAACAATACAATAGGATAATATAAAATGATAGAAAACATAAAAGTCTGTCCCCTGTTGGCACAGAGCTCCTAAGACCACACTAGGAGCATCTTTTGTTTTAAATGGTCTTTGACCCCAGTTCCTGACATAAAATTACTGAATTTCTTGGAATTCCCTGTGTGATAGAGGTGTCTTTTGTTTCGAGGCAGCTCTTGGTGGGCTCCTGGATAGCTTCAGGATGAGGGCTGGTCGCCAGAAAGACCAAGCTGTCATTGAGAAGCTTGCACTTCAGTCCAACCTCATCCTTCAGGATAGAGGAAATGGAGGCTAAATTAATGATTGAACATGCCTATAGAGTGAGGAAGCCTCCATAAATATCCCAATATTAAAGAATTGGGAGAGCTTCCAGGTTGGTGAAAAAATCCACTTGCCAGGAAGGTGGTGTACCCAACCTTCACAGGGACAGAACCTTACTCTCAGACTTAGGTATCTCCATCTTGCCATTATCTATATTCTTTGTCATATCCTTTATAATACTGGCAAACATTTGGTGTTTCCCTGAATTCTGTGAGTCATTCAAGTAAATTATCAAACCCACAAGAACCTTCGTTTATAGCTAGTCAGTAAGAAGTGTATAGTTGATAACCTGGACTTGAAGTTGGGATCTGGGGCACTGGGGAAATGGCTGTCTTCTAGGACTGAGCCCTTCACCTCTCAGGTCTGCACCAACTCTAGTCAGTGTGAAAGTTGAATTCTAGGGCACCCAGCTGGTGTCCTATAATTATTTGGTGTGGGAAACGTGCTTGTCTGGGTCAGAAGTATTGTGAGTATGAGAGTAAAGGACAAACAAGTGTTTTTCTCATGCATTTAATAAGCTTAGTAACTGAGGTGTTCATGTGGTAGAGATGGCATTTCAGAAGAGTAAGGATAAGAAGATGGTCTGTTTAATCTGAGGTTTAAACTGACACCATGTACCTGGGGAAGGGTGACAGAATTACCTCCAACATACACCAGTATAAATTCCAAATGGGTTAAAGGATATAAATGTAAGGAATTAGAAAGATGAAGAAAATATAGGTGACCATCTCAAATAGCAAAAGGGAAAGGATATGATAACAGTTCATCAAGGAAGAACTGATGATGAAAAAATGAATTTAGTAGTAACTAGAAAATTCAAATGGGAACAGTAGAGCTTTCCAAGTGTAAGGACATTCTTAGTGCTTTTGTATGTATTTGTTCATTTAATCAAGTCTATGGAGAAGGTAACTTTGTCATATCTATTTTATAGATGAGGAAACTAAAGCCTAGAGTACCTCACTTACTGTGTGATCTTTATCAACTAAGTGAGCTGCAGTCCTGAGCCTCTGTGGTCTGGCTATAACCAGACCATAACCACTTAGCTGTATGCTGGTGTAGGAGGATGCCATTTTGCCTGTCAAAAAGCATTTATATATATAACAGCACAGGCAGGAGTACATGGGGTTTGATTACTAATTTAAAGCGGAGGTGAGTGTAAGCTAATACAGCTTTTTTGGATGGAAGTTAGCTAGAGTTGTCAGAAGTCTTGAGAGTTTCTACCCCGATCCAGTAATTACGCTTTTAGGGAATTTACCAAGGGAAATAACCTAGGGATGGGGTCTTAGCTAGGGAACTTGCCTTGAATTGTTGCCTAGCACATAAGTTTAAAATCAGGAATTGCCCATATTGAAGAATAGGAAGTCAGATTAGTAGGTAGGATGCCATACCTTGAGACCATCTGTGAAACAAAACAGCCTCGCTCTCATGGGTCAGTTTGTATCAGCAGATAGTGGATAATTAGAGACTCAGTGCAGATTTTTATTGCTGTCATTCCAGATTAAAAGCCAGTCTACACTACCAGGCTCTGCCAATTCCCAGGTCAACCAAAAGTAGGAAGAGCTGTTTTTTTGCTTGAGAGGGTTTGTCTGCTGGTGATGAGCTGGAGAGAGGGAGTTTCCACTGAAGACGGGAGGAATACTAGTCCAAGGTGCTTAGGAGAACAAAATTCTCTACCAGTCACCCAACAGAGAAGAGGGCTTTGCACTCACCGACATGAGTTTTACTGTCCTAGAAGATTTAGGAGGTAAGTGGAACTCTCCAGTTTCCTTGTTCTGTGTTAAGGGAAACTAGAGGACCCACAAGGCATTTTTAGTTTGTTTATCAAGCAGCTTCTCAGGCATGGTTTCTTGATTGCAAGCCTTAACATACATGTTTCACAAAGTTTCCACACTTGGTAATTTTCTCCCCAAATGTAGTTTCCTATGAAGGGCCTGGGTGATCCATCACATGGGGGATTCGTGTGTCTGACTGGCTGCAGCCCTCCCCTTCAACCCTGCACTTTGGTGCGATCGATCCTTCAGTGTACGCGTGTGGCTCAGTGCTCACCATGTAGTCAGGGCCTATAACAATTCCAAACTTTCTCACACCTCCGTTCTTGAAACTTCTGACCAGACTAACTTTTTACTGTCTCTTAATGGAACTCTGGAGTTCCCTGCCCCTTTGTCTCTATTTTTTACGTTTTGCCCGTTTGAGTACTGTCACTCCTGGTAGGGAAAACTAGCACCCCTGTTCACTTTTAGGGGCACCATGAATTGGACAGCCCTTTCAGAAAGTCATAAAAGTGCTTTTATACTTTGTTCTGTAATTCCACTTCTGGAAATCTGAAGAAATTAATCCAAAGTATGGAAAATAGTTTATGTGGAGGAATACCCATCACAAGTGATTGAGATTTTCAAAGAAACAACTGTGAAGTAAGGGGAAGTTCAATGATGAGTCCCGGAGAATATCTCCATTTTTAAGGGAAGTAAAGGATTAATGGAGATCAGGAAAAGAGCAGAGCTGGAGATTAACTATTTTCAAAAAGACAGGAGATAACATGCTGGTGAGGATGTGTAGAAGGAGGGAACCCTGTGTGCTGTTGGTGGGAATGTAAACTAGTACAGTCACTATGGAAAACAGAATGGAGTTTCCTCAAGAAATTAAAAATAGAGCTATCCTAGGATCCAGCAATCCCATTTATGGGTATATGTCTGCAGGCAACAAAATCATCTTGAAGCAATACCTTATTCTCATGTTCACTGCAGCATTATTCACTACAGCTAAGGAATGGAAGCATCCTAAGTGTTCATCAGCAGATGAATTGATTTCAAAATTATAGTATATTTAAACAGTGGAATATTATCTTTAAAGATGAAGGAAATTCTGTCATTTATGACAACATGGATGCTAAGTGAAAAAAGCCAAGACAAAGAAAAACTAATACTGCATGGTCTTACTTATATGTGGATTCTAAAAAAAAAATAAAATATAAAGGTAGGGGGGAAGTCAAAATAATAGAAACAGAATAGAAAAATAATACAAACAGTAGAAAGTTGGTTGAAGGATGGAGGAAATAAAGAGAGGTTGGAAAAAAGTTGCAAATTTTAATATAACGAGAATAAGGTCTGAGGATCTAATGTATAACATGGTGACTGTAGTTGATAATGCTGTCTCGTATAATCAAAATTTGGTAAGAGAATACGACTTATATGTTCTTCCCTGCTGCCGACAAAAAGATAAATATGCGAGGTGATGGATGTGTGTATAGCTCTATGGGAGGAATCCCTTGACAAAGAATATATATATCAAATCAACACATTGTATACTTTAAATAGTTTTAGACTTTGTCAGGTATATCTCAAAGATGAAAGAGAAGAATGCACTAGTAACATTAATTCCTTAGAGTAGAACTTAAAGACGTTAAAGAAAGAGACAATGAGCTAAGCAGCAAAATCAGTGGGAGGTAGGGAAATGCTGCATGGTCAGGACTGGAGATGAGACAGGGTAAGTGAGGAAAGAACACAGGAGAGCCTGGGGTAGGGACATATACAGAGGACAGTTTGCATGAGATTTGTCTCTGAAGAGCACTCTTCCCTTCTGAGAGCATTTCCATCGCCGAGTGAGACCCCTGCTGCTTGATGAGACAGTGCAACCCGGTGGGAACAGTGTGGACCCTGCAGCCATGCTGTAGGTTGAAACCCAAGTTTGGACGACTTACATACTCTGCCTGAGCCTCAGTGTCTTCATGTGTAAAGTGGCATAATGATGCCTACCTCATAGGACTGTTGTAGTTAACAAATTAATAGATTGAGGCATTTAGAACATCCTGGCACGTGATAAAGTTTCAGTACACTTAGCTGGGAATAGCTTGTGGTCAAGAGCCTAGATTTTTTGGAGGTAAAAATCTATGTTTAAATCTTGACTCTGTCCCTTACTAGCTGGGGGACTTTGGGAAATTGACTAAATTTCTCTCTGCCTGTTCCTTGTCGGTAAAGTGAGAATAATTGTAGACCCATCACATAGGATGATAGAAGGATTGACTAGGTTAATATATATGAAGTGCATATAATAAGCATGTTGAAGTGTTTGCTATTGTTAGTATTACTAAAGAGGCTTTAAAAATGTCAGTCTTTGGGATTGTTCACCCTGCCCTGTTTGCATTGTGCTGATGTCAGCCCTGAGCTCTGCTGGAGGTCACAGGAGCTGATTCCAAAGCAAAACCCTGAACCTCTAACTCCACACATCCTCACATAAGCAGCAGTCCTTGTTTTTTTTTTTTTTTTTTTTTAAGATTTTATTTGAGAGAGCAAGAAAGTACAAGCAGGGGGAGTGGTAGAGGCAGGCTCCCCCTGGGCAGGGAGCCCGGTACGGGGCTTGATCCCAGGGCTCTGGGATCATGACCTGAGCCAAAGGCAGACGCTTAACCGACTGAGCCACACGGGCACCCCAGGACTCCTTGGTTCTAAGGCAGCTGCAGTAATTCTAGAGTCTGGTGTGACACACACATTTTTTGAAAACAGCCAACACCACTCATTTAAGCAAACTTAGGTCAGCAGTTTAGGTGTCCTCAGATAAAGCAGAATACTTTCTAAAGTCATTTGAGCACCCCTCCCCCGCCACTTTTTTTTCGTTTTTAACAGAGACTAAATACTTACCGAAGTTTTGTTTAGTGTCTTAGAGACTACATTTTACTATTGGAAACATTGACTCAGACCTTGTGAGGTAAATATTCATGTTCACCCCTGTATTAGGATTAGATTTGGCTGGTGTATCACAGAAAATTCACACTAACAACGATTCAAACAAGACAAGCTTATTTTCGGTCTCACATGAAAGTCCGAGCAGCTTTGCTCACAAGACTGACAGGTGTCTACTTTTAGGTACAGGTAGGTGTCCTGCTGCTCCATAGTCCTTAAGGTGCTCCTTGCATTTCATAATCCACGGCAGCAGGATGGAGGACGTGGGGAGAAAGGGAAAGGAAGACATGACCCAGAAATTGTGCACAGTTTCTCACATCCCATTGGGCAGAACTTTGTCATGTGGCTGCAAGGGAAGGTGGGAAGTAGTCTTTAACTTTGGTGATCACATACTCAGCTAAGACGGGTGAATCAATGCGTTATTATGGTGGGGGGGTGACGAGAGATTTGAAGGCATACTAGCAGGCACTGTCACAGTCATGCAACTTCTGTGAAAGGGATTGCTAACTTCTTGAGCCTTTTTCTGATCAATGACTTTAAAACCTTCCCATGTCACATATTGTAAGTTGAGATCTGAGAAATACTAAAAGAAGAATTACAGCTTATAGTTTTAGAATGGAAATATTTCAAAGAAATTAAATATAAAAAGTGTCAAATGCTTAAAAATGAAAAAACAAATCCAAACTGCTAGTGCTCGGTGTGTATTAGCAGACATGTTGGAAATGGGCACCTTCCCCCCAGATTTTAGGCCCAGCTGTAGTCCACATTGGCAGTTTTACATAAATAGCACAGAAGTCACGGAAGCCACTTTTTAAGTGGCGAGGAGAAAATAACTGATGCTGAGATGCACTCTAACAGTCAAAGGACATTAAAGATCTGAAGTGAATTGCACACTTGTGCCAGAAGCTCAAATGAGGCCAGAGCACACCATCCCTCTGATTTCGTGTCTGGGGGTTTTAAGGTAAAAATGCCTTGCTGACCTCAGTTAGTCATACAGAGGAGAATCCAGTGTAGTTCATTTTCATTCCTCTTAGGAGGGAAATGTTGCAAGGCCTAGCATATTTTTATAGCTGAGACTATACAAAAAGATGGCCCAAACCCAAGAAGGCAAGAGGTCAGTGAGTTGAGCACCCAGCTTGAGGAAGGATATGCTGACAAAACTTTTTACCAAGAATCTGTGAGGATATCTGAATCTGCAGCCCCTTTCAAACGCATTCATGCTGCTGGAAACCTGAAAACGTTTCTACGTGAAGAATCTTTAAAAGCATCTTGAAGGTTTTTAGCACTTACTCAGATCATAAGAACAGAATGACCGAAAACATAACCAACCATAACAGTCATAGTTTAAAAAAAAAAAAAAAAAAAAAAAGGCAGCCTTTCTGGGAACTTGAGCCTCATAAAGTCACAGGAATAGGAAATGGAAATACTTAATCTAGTTAAAGTCACTAATATTTAGAAAGCCTCTGCTGCTTGAGGGCACATTTCCTTGCATCTAGTGCAAAAGCCAGTTTTATTCCAAGAAAAATACAGAGAACTGTTGTGTTGAGCTCTAGTAAAACAAGGAAGGATCGAGCAGGCCTTTAACAAACAGCCCTTTATTGCCACAAAAATCCCCTGGCCTCCCTGTTCCCTCAATCGCTCTAGTGTCTGGCTATAGGACTCAGAAAGAAACAAAAATGTTACCACTGACCCACAGTGCCCGCCCTGCCTCCCCCACACTCGTGAGAATGTTGGAAGTGGGTTTACTACTGGTCCCTACAGCCTGAGGTAGATCAGCTGATCCTGGGTAAGGCCTCTTGGAGCCTCACACCAGGCGGCAGCTGAGTGCCTGTCCCCCAGCCAGCTCAGGACAGAATGAACCCCTTCATGCATCGACCTCAGAGACTGGTCAGCGCCTCACAGCATGTGACAGATGGGACACAGACGCTCCCTATACCTTCACATGAATGCACTTCAGAGACAACTGCCAGAGACTCCTGTCAAATGCCAGTCGTTATTTCAACTGCCATGTATTGTGTGCCTAGTTATATACAAGTTATATGTCCTCTTTAAAATTTCTTTAAAAATTTTTTGAAGATTTTATTTATTTGAATGAGAGAGAGAAAGCACAAGCGGGTGGGGGGGTGCGGGGCGAAGGCTGAGGGAGAAGCAGGCTCCCCGCTGAGCAAGGAGCCCGATGTGGGACTCAATCCCAGGACCCTGGGATCATGACCTGAGAGTGATGCTTAACTGACTGAGCCACCCGGGCGCCCCACATGTCCTCTTTTTAATCCTTGAAAAAAATCCTGCAATATGAGAATTAGGTCCATGTAATACAGAAGTGGAAACCAGGCTTAAAAGAGGTTAAGTGACTACCCAAGATTCAAGATAGCCAGCCTGACTCCACAAAATGTGTTTTCCCATACTCTACCTTATCTCTTTACGTCTCCTTAATTTCTTCAAATTTATCTAATTCCTGGCCCCAAATAAGCAATTTCCCAGCCTGAGGCTAAAGCTGCTGACACTCAGTCTCTACCCTTCCGCCCCCGGAATCTTGAATGGCAGCATATAGAACTCACATGCTTGGTTATTCTGCAAACTGAAACCACTACATAAAATCCTTCTAAACTCATCTTAAATTTCTTCTCCAAATTTATTACCAAGGGTGCTAAAAATAGAATATTGCAAGTTAAATACAACCACCCACCACACCTAGAATATCTTGTCTTGCTTTCTCCCCCCCGTTCTTGCTTCCTCCTTTGCTGCTGATATGAAGAGCGAAAGCAGTTTTCACCAGCCCACGGAGGCCTCCCTGACCCACCAGGCTCTCTTACTGCACCATTAGCATCTTGAAGAAAGGGGCAATTTCATTTTGCCTCCCTGATGCCTTACACACAGTGCCTGGCTGGAAGGACTTGTTTGATAAACCCTTCCTCAACTGAGTGACACTGATAGAAAGTTCACGGTGGTACAGCAGTTTGTGGAGATTTGCTTTGTAATGTCATCTCACAAAGCTACCACCATACACTGTTTAGAATTTGGATTGTTTAAAAAAAACCTGCAGATTTTTTTTTTAGAGACAGGGCCATTCTGCAAATTCTAAACACAAGAAATGATATTAACAGAAGAAAAGAACATTCTTCCCTTTCCTTTTCCAAAGGATGCCTTTTCTACTCTGACATCTTCTTGGCAGCAAACAAGGCTTTTAGCCATTTGATATTTTCTTCCGATTCAAATTCACATTGTGAAGTAAAAACTGCCACGACAAACAAGTTAATGCTGGAATCCTACCATGTTATGCCTGGCTTGTTTTCATAATCTCATGGTCTGAACTTTCCAAGAGTGAGAGAAAAACAATGTCAGTTTCTGCTGACCTACTGAAACCAGTGGGTTGTCACATAGCCTCTGTTTGTTGGTTTACTGGAAGCTTCTTGATTTGTCCCAGTGGAAAGGCAGTAAGTTTCCTTTTTTTTCCTATCTGAGAAAAGTAAAGATAAATCTTATCTATAAAAAGTTTACTTTTCTTTCTTAAAAAGAAAATTGACAAATCCACTCCATATTGTTACTAACTTTTCCAAGGACATACCTGTTTCTGTTGACCTCTGAAAGACCCCCCAACAAAGTCTTCTGCCTTCCCGTCAGGAAACACTCTCGCTGCTGTTCACACCACAAGACGTAGCATGGTCTTTCCACACTGTCACTTTATGGAATTGATTGGAAGATAGGTATTTGGGGGACATTTTGGGGGGTAACTTTTTTAAGTATAAAATATATCAGTCAAGTATACAAATCTTAAGTGTCCTGCTTAATGTTTATGAAGTGAACCATCCAAGTTAACTGCCTCTCAGATAAAGATTACCAGAAAACTCCTTCACGTACGATCCTAATCATTCGCTACTACAGAAATAACCACTATTCTGACTTCTGTCATTAAGGTTAGTATGTCTGTCCTCTTTTGTGTAAATGGAATCATACCATATGTGATCTTTTGTGACTGCCTTGTTTCACTCGACCTTATGTGTATAAGATAGAGCTATGTAGCTATATTTGGCACTTGTTTATTCTTTTTCATTGCTGTATAGTATTCCATTGTGCGACTGTATAGATTGATATATATCACTATTTATACATTCTACTATTGACAGTCATTAGGGTTGTTTCAAATTTTGACTACTATCAGTAAAGCTGCTAGGAATATTGTTGTTGTGTCTTCAGGTAAACATAAGCACACATTTTTATTCCATATTAAGCCAAGAGTGGAGCTGCTGGATCATGACATATATATATGCTCAGCTTTAATAGTCACACCAAACATATTCCAACGTGTTTATGCCCATTTATGATCCCACCAACAATTATATGGGAGTTCAAGTTGCTCTGTATCCTTGTCAGTATTTGCTGTTTTTAACTTTTAATTTTAGCCATTCTGATGCATGTGTAGTTGCATCTCATGGTTTTAATTTGCCTTTCCCTGATGAGTAATAATATCACTCTTCTTTTTATGCTTATTAATCATTAGGATATACTCTTCTGTGATGTGCCTATTCAAATCTTTTGCTCATTTTTCCCTAAAATAGTTGTCTTTTTTTCCTATTGATTTGTTAAAGTTCTTTATATATTTTAGATATTTCTTTGTTAGATACATGTGTAGAAAATATATTCTCCCTGGATGTGGCTTGCCTTTTGACTCTTAATGAAGTCTTTTAATGAAAAGAGACTATAATTTTCATGAAATTCAATTTATCAGTTTATGATTAGTTATTTTTGTGGCATTCCCTCCCCCCCCCAGGGAGTAGGTGACTCAGGGAGCAGTAGATTTGGGGGTGGGGGCATGTGGAGCACAGCCAAATCCACATTTACCCACCTACCAGAAGTAGATGTCAATTCAAGCATAGGCTTTGAGAATCTATTGGGTATATTAAGAGGAACACGAAGATATTCTCTTATATTTCCTACTTGAAGCTTTATTGTTTTACCGTACATATTTAGGTCTCTGATCCACTTGGAATTGATTTTTGTATATGGTATGATATAGGTGTCAAGGTTCATTTTTTTCCCTATGTAGATATACAGTTGACTCAGCATCATTTTTTTTATTGACCCCCCCCCCCAATTATAATGGCATGTTTGTCAGAAATTAAGTGATTTTGTGGGTTGGTTTCTGGATTCTTCATTCTGTCCGTTGGACATTTTCTTTTTCCTTGGGCCAAAACCACACTGTCTTAAATATTTAAAGTCTTGCAATTTGGTAATAAGTTCTCCAATTCTGTTGTTTTTCTTCAAGATTGTCTTAGCTATCATAGGTCTTTTGCCTAGGTTGTAGATTTCCATAATAATGTTAGAGATATTAATATCTATGAACAAAAACCTGATGGATTTTTTATTGAGATTGCATTGAATCTACAGTTATAGTAAGAACTAACATCTTAACTCCTTTGAATCTTCCAATCCATGATGATGGTGTGTGTCTCTATTCCCCATTTATTTAAGTCTTCTTTCTCTCAACAATGTTTTACAGTCTTCAGTATAGAAGTCTTGCTCATATTTCATTAGACAGTATTTCTTGATTTTGGTATTTTTGATGTTATTATAAACAATTTAAAATTTTCCCAATTGTTTGCTGCTAGTACAAAGAAATACAATGGACCTTTGTTGACCTGTACCCTGTGACTTTGCTAAATTCACTTATAAATTCTACTAGTTTGTAGATTACTTTGGATTACCTACATACAGAAACTTGACATCTATAAGTAGTAGAGTTCGCTTCTTCCTTTCTCATCTCTATCCTTTTAATTTCTTTTTCTTGCCTTTACTGAACTGGCTACAACCTCAAGTTGTATTCAATACTGAAGTTCCATTAAATACTGTTGAATAGAAGTATGATAGTGAACATATGTGTCTTGTCCCTGACCTCAGTGGGAAAAGGTTAATATTTCACTATTAGGTGCAATGTTAGCTATAGTTTTTTAATGATATTCCTTGTTTGCTAAGAGCTTTATCATACTATTATGAATTTTTATCACACTATTGAATTTTATCAAATGCTGCATCTATTGAGATGATCGTTTGAGTTACCTATGTTCCGTTCATTCTATCCTTGATTTTTAAATTTTGAGATATAAATTCACATGCAATTGTAATGGGCATTAAGGAGGGTATGCGTTGTGATGAGCACTGGGTGTTATATGCAACTGATGAATCACTGAATACTACATCTGAAACTAATGATATGTTGGCTAATTGAATTTAAATTAAAAAAAGATAATATGAACAGATAGCATGTACTCTTTATCCAATTTCCCTCAATAATGTCATTTTTCAAAATTATAATATCACAAGCAGGATATTGACATTGATTTAATCCACTAGTTCTGTTTGTGTTTCCACTCTGATTTCTGAATGTTAAACCAACCTTGCATTCTTTAAGAAATAGGTATAACTGGATGCAATAAGCTAATATTTTGTGAGGGATTTTGCATCTGTAGTCATGAGAGATATTGGCCTGTGATTCTCTTTTCTTGTAATGACTTGACAGGTTTTGGTGTTAGGATTATATTGGTCTCAATGAATGATTTGGAAGTGTTTCTTTTTTCTCTGTTCTCTGAAAGAGTTTATGTATGTTTGCTATTATATCTTTTTTTTTTTTTTAATCCTTGGAGAAATTCACCAGTAAAGCAAGCCATCTTGGTTTGAAATTTTCCTTGTGGGAAAATTTTAAGTACAGATTAGAACTTTTTTTATAGATTGGGTACTATTCAGAATTTTAGTTTCCTCCTGAAAGAAATGTTTTTCAAGAAATGTTTCCATTTCATCAAAGTTGTCAACTCTATTGAGAAAGTATTTTCCTTTAATTTCCTCTTATATTTTTCATAATGTTTGTAAAATCTGTAGTGATATTTCATTCATTTGTTTTTTGTTTTCTTTTTTTGATTAGTCTTACTAGGGCTATCAACTTTGACGCTTCAAACTGGCTTTTAGCTTTGTTGATTTTCTCTTTATCTTTGGCCTTATATTTAAAAGATGTTCCTTGTAGAAAGCATTATAAGTAAATGTAGCTTTAAAATGGAAGGTTCATGTCAAATTCAGCCACAGTCATAGTCCTTGGCTTGTGGCGCTCATAAGAGGGAAGTGGTAATGGTCTTGAACAGGGACTCAGCAGTTTAGATTTCTATTTTTTTTTTAAAGATTTATTTATGTATTTGAGAGAGAGAGGGTGTGGGGGCAGATGGAGAGAGAGAATCAATCCCAAGCAGACTCCTTGCTAAGCCTGGAGCCCGACACATGGCTTCATGTGCGGCTTGACGTGGGGCTGGACATGGCACTCCAAATGGGGCTCCACATGGGTCTCAATTGCAGGACCCTGAGATCATGATCCGAGCCGAAATCATGAGTCTGCTGCTTAACCAACTGAACCACCCAGGTACCCCCAGCAGTTTAGACTTAATAGAGCTAAGAGGAGAAGGATCTCACTCCTGGTGGAGTATTTTTATATAATAAATTACCACCCTCAAATTTGTTTGTTTCTAAAGTGTTTTATATTTATTATAAATAGTGTTAGGTTAAAGAAGAATAGGCTTGAACTGCGGACTGGCTGTCTGTCATTGAGCACTCTCAGAGGCAAAGCAGTGTAGTCAGTGCTATACAAGTTTCTGAATTGGTCTTAGAAAACTTCTAACTGAACTGTTTCATATTGGAATGACAGATCAAGCAGAAGATTTTAAGTGATAAGGAAACTCAGAAACCATCTTGGGCCCATTATCGTTTTTCTGAATACTTGGACATGGAAATAAAAAGTGTACTTGCATTTTTGTCATGCAGGTAAATGAACAGCTGAAGACTTGGAACTTTGATTTTAAGTGTCATTATGACCTTTAGAAATAACAACTGGTTTAAAAATGGACAAAAGTGTAAATAAAATAGGCAAGTAATACACTTCAGTTCCCAATGAAAATTTATAAGGAAAAGTTATTTTTACTTTGCAGCGTTTGGTCTTAGAGAAAAGACTTCATCATTTTATATGTGATGCGGCTTTCTGGGATCCTGACATCTTCATAGCATTTGACTGGAATTTCTTTCTCTTGAAAATGAATGGGCATCTTCTTGCTCTCCACACTCATGAGCTTCACTTGCAGGGGACCCAGGTTTACATAATCCTATGGTGAACAGACACAGAAGAGAATAGGAGAGGTTATCCAACAAGTTACCCGTCTTAATAGTTAGGTTTCCTTTATTATAGTTGGCCTTTATCTGACAGATTTCATTGCCCTCTTAATTGCCCGAGAAACATGTGAAATATGAGAGTCACTGTAAACAGAAAACCGCTCAATAAGCTTATATACCCAGTGGGGCGTGGTAGGTAAGATCTCCCAAAGAGCAGGCAGCAAGGTGGACAGGCTTGTCTTTCGGAAAGTTGGGTGGGGGGCACCAATTAGAGTGGGGAGATACATTTTCTCAAAGTCTTTAATTGGTAGAAGAAAGTGTTGGCTGTATATATGTAGCCCTCTGCTGACCAGGATATACCCACAGCAGAGTTTTCTATATTATTCAAGAACAATGGGAAGGATTTGTAAGCATCACTTTGACTATAAATATTCTAATATTAGGCAAATTCTCCATGAATTTTTCACCTTTCACAGGACCACTGGCTACTGTATAGGTAAAACTGACCATATTCTGCCAGATTAACTATAGTTTAAGATATCAGCAAATGGAATTAGAAATCTAATTTCCATGAAATCCCAGCCAACCCAATACTGGGTTGAAACAGCTCAGGCCCTACCCAGCATGCCTTCCTCTTAGTAAGCCTCCTCTAAGCCATAACTCTGTCTTTCAGCAAATCTTTCCTGAGTGCCCACTTTGTACCAGGCCCTGTACCAAGTGCTGAGGTGCAATGATAAGGTCACAGGCTGATTGGTCAGGGAGACAGAGACAGGTGCTACCTTCCTTTTGTACAGCAATTAGTGATTTTCTAATCTGTCTTCTAGCATGTAAACAATTTGAGGGGAGGGCCTGCCATATAGGCATCTTTGAAACTTCATTTCTTCCTGTTCTCCCCATAAATTGCCAAACATCTAACAAGTACCTGGCATGTTGTGGGGTTTTCAAGAAACATTTATTAGAATTTAGGAAAATCACAGAATAAAAAAGGAAGGCATTGTTTTATTTCTCAAAAATGCATATTGTTGTATTTATTTTGTTTTAAAAATATATAATTGTAGAGCTACAATAAATGTGAGATAGGAGAAAAACAAACTGATGGATGTCTCCAATATATTTCAGAGTCTGCTGAAGCTGTCATGACAAAATATCATAGACCGACTGGCTTACACAATAGACATTTAGTTCTCACAGTCTGGAGACTGGGAAATTCAAGATTGGGTGCCAGCTGATTGAGTTCTGGTAAGAGTTCTCTTTCTGGCTGCTAGATGGCTGCCTTCTCACCGTGTCCTTACAAGGCAGAGCCCCTTCTCATAAGCCACAGTTCTATCAGATTGGGGCTCCATCTTTTTGACCTCATTTAACCTTATTTACCTCTGAAAGACCCTTTCTCCAGATTGGGTGTTAGGGCTTCCACCTATGAATTTGATGGGGGTGAGAATGGGGTTGAGGATCTGCAATTTAGTCCATAGCACAGTGCCATTTCCACCATCAAAAACCTCCATGGAAAGTAAGAAGGTCTTTCATTTACCCAAATGGTATGTGATTTTGGAATTTTGTAGATAATTGTCCACTAGCCTGAGGTCATGAAAACATACCAGGTGTCATGGTTTCAAGACCCCCATAGGGGTGTTTGAATGCCATAGAGAGAACTTTAGTCTTTAAATTGTCACTTGATATTAGCAGGACTGAGTTGTAGTTAGCTAAAATGGTTTTTGTTGATTTTTTTCAGTTTCTTCTGCTTTCATACAGCACTCTTTCTCCTACCAGACTTTAAGTTCTAGGAGAATTTTTAAAGTAATTGGTAGTGCCAAGAAGGAAAATGGCAAGGGGTGGATGTGGGAGTAATTGTAACGTACCAAAAGATTTTAAAATTAAAAATCTTTGATACTCCAGTTTTCACCTAATATGGTATATGTGGCAGTTTGTACTTTCCAAAGACGGCCACACTAATAGATATCCTGTCCCACATGCTTTTCTTACAATGTGATGCTCCTTCCTCTTTCCAGATGCAGGAGCTACATTCCCTCCCCTTGGGTGGAACTTTGTAACTACATCAACCAATAGGATATGATGGAAGTGATGGTGTATGATTTCCAAATTTAAGTCATACAAAATATTGCAGCTTTCACCTCAGTTTCTGGTATTGCTTGTTCTGGGAGAAGGCAGACACCAGAACAGAGACAGTAAAGGCACCTCATGGAGAAGCCCATGTGAAGAACAGAGGCTCCCTCTTAGCCAGCATTAACTTGCCAGCCATGTGAGTGAGCCACCTTGGAAGTGGATCCTCCTGCCCCAGTCAAGCCTTCAGATGACTATTGCCCCCACTGACATATGACTGCAACTGCCTGAGGGCCCAGGTGAGAGCTGTCCATTGGAGCCCTTCCCAAATTCCTAACTAACAGAAGCCATGAAAGAGAATAAATGACAATTGTTATAAGCCACTGAGTTTGGAGGTAATTTGTTATATAGCATTATATAACTTACATGGTAGACTAGGAATGGAACTCTGTTAATGAATATATGTAGCAAATTGCACAAGGATAGAAGTGAAAATTCTATCTAATGAGAGATGTGAATGGTGGACAAATTTTACTAATAAGTGCAAATAGAAGTTTTCAATATCCATGTGTTAGGTTAATTTTCTCCATTAATTAATAAAACGACATTCTCTTAGTAC
Organism: Ailuropoda melanoleuca; assembly: GCF_002007445.2. Taxonomy (NCBI): domain Eukaryota; kingdom Metazoa; phylum Chordata; class Mammalia; order Carnivora; family Ursidae; genus Ailuropoda; species Ailuropoda melanoleuca. The sequence goes on from NC_048225.1 coordinate 44,008,101, forward strand.
ATAGTTTTTTTTTTTTTCATGAATCTTACCTTGAAATCCTGCTCATCCTCATATAGTAAGTATTTCATACCAGAGGCCCCAAACTCTATACATGAGCTGTTTTCTTCATCTGTCTTCAGGTGTTTGGCATATCCGATACCATCCTCATGACTAAGATATGAAGCACTGCTCTCCACTGATGAGCTCATGAAGTCTCTACCTTTTACTTCTGCAGGTTGTAATTTTAGGATGAATACAAAGAAACTGGTTATTTTGGGATAGATAAAAATGAAAATACAGTGCATACTCTGTCACACTTTTAATTTGAAAGAGCTTTGAGAAATGTAGAATCTATGTATTAAGGTGAGAGTGAGGCCCATGTTCAGAATCTCTGTTTAAGTTGTATTCCCTTCTGTTAACTGGTAGGTTTTGATAATCATATGGTAACTTATGTGTGTGTTGGTATTTTGGTTGGTTGACTAAACTGGAACCAAAAACACACCACGGTAGACAGCACCTCATCCCTCTTCCCCAGTATTTATGTAATTCACTGTGAAACATGGCAACTTTAATTTGAAAACAGGACTAGAGAAAGCTGCAAGAAGGGAAATCTGGAGAAGCTAGCATGTATCTATTTCTATTCCCTGAATAGCTCTTGAGTATGAGGTACCTGTCTATAACAGATGCTCAATAAGTATTTGTTAATTTGTTTTAAACCCTATCACCATTACAATAAAATGATACCTTCATATATTTCTGGCAGCTCCATAGGTGCTTTGGGTGGTGCTGTCAGTCCAGCAGCTTGAGTAAGATATAGTTGCCTAAAAACAACAAATGAGAAAAGCAGTCTGTCAGTCGACACATATGATACCATCTGCTCACTGGTGTCCATCTCTTTGGTAGGTGTTGGAGATACCTAGGTGGAAAATGAGACATAGTTTCTACCTTTGAGGAGCATGAGGCCCAGTGGGGTGGCAGACAGGCTTTCAGTATTTTAGGGTGATGGTCTCTACCCTGATGGGTGAGTGGGGGAGTGTGAGAAATGCTATGGGACAGAGAGAAGAAGCACCTGATTGAGCTTCAGGAGGGAAGGGCACGTTTCTAGGAGGCCATAGTACCTGAGCTGAGTCTTGAAGATCCACGGGCTGTTTGCCAGGGAAGGGCTTGGGGTGAGGAAGGGCGTTGTGTAATGAGGGAATAACATACTTAATGTCCTGGGAATGAAAGTGAGCATGACACACACACCAACCTGAATGGTTTTTAAATGAAGAGAAAAAGAGAAAGACGGTGGGCAGCAGGAATCCCAGATGACATGGAGGTTCTGGCTGTCACTGAGGAGCAGGTTTCGGTCACATGCCTGGGGACGTGTACATCTGTCAACGCAGCTCTCTATGCATGTGTGTAAGCCCGTGCTCTGCTTTTCAGCACCCACTGAGCTTTCAACCAGAACATATGATGTCTGCAAAGCTCCCTGTAGCTTTTCCATGATGTCCGCCTGAAGACAGCATGAAGCAGACTCTGCAGACATTCAAACCACCCCCATGCTCAGCAGCTCAGCAATTGGAGCGAAGCCCCTGGATTACAGGTTGCCAATTATTTAAGGAACATGGGTAAACTGTTACTGAAAGTGCTCAAGTCTCCAGCAAATCATGTAACTGCACACAATATTTATGTTTGTAAAAGCTTCTTAATTCAGCTCAGTAAAGGTCACGCCCACACGTAGCTCTGGTCTGCAGGTGGACATGCCTGAGGTCTTAGAATTCTCTTCTGTCTTCCTTTTTCCATTTTGAATCATTGTGATCTTACTAAATGTCATAAACTTCATGAATCTGGATTCTCTCTTAACCATTAATTTATTGTCACTTTTGTACAGCCATAAGGGAACAACACTTAATGATACGGAAAATACTTAAAGTATGTTGTTATATGAAGTTAGTGTTAGATTTGTAGCTGTTGGTCCACTTAGCCTCAGTTCTGTGGTGCTGGGGTCCCTGGGAAGTCACCTCTGGTGGACATTCACCTCATCTCATGTGTCTAAAAGATAGTACGACGTTCTATGTGAGCTGTGAAGGGAAAAGTCTGGGGTGCATTGGATGGGAAAGGTAGTAACTCTATTAGCTAAAATACCCCATTCTTCAGCCAAATAGGAAAACAACTTTTTGTATGTCCTTCAGGCACAGTTCGTGTCTATTTCACACCCCCCTTCTACAAGACTGAGTTCTCAACAGAAAGGTGAAAAGGGAAGTTGCCATAGATATGCAATACATATTTTATTTCTTTGACTTGAAAATGGCTTATAGTAAAAGCTCCTGAATACACTCAAAGTTATCCTTCTGGAGAAGTAGTCTAACAGATAACTGAGGGTTTACACATTTCTGTTCCTTTATGCAGATCTTTCTAAAATTTCCTAAACACCTGCCTCCAGGAATTTATAATCTAGTAAGGAAGCAGACATTAAATATGTAGTCACACAAGTGTGATGAATGCTGGTCATGAAGGAAAACATTAGGGTGCTGTGGAAGCATATACCGGGGCTCCTAACCTCGTTCTCATACACGGCACCCACGCTTTCTTTTGGCTTGGTCAGATTTTGAACTCATCTCTCCCGACTAAACACTCAGGTCTCTCACTAAAGAAAACCAACCCACAAGGCACTGACGAACACTGTCGGTTTTACTGGAGATTTTTGTGGGGCTAGGGGTTAAATTGGATGGGATTAAGTTGTACATGACACAGCAAACAACTTCATGAAAACCTCCATTAAAAGTTTCTTGTCTCCCTTCCTCACTGCCAAGCTCTCTCTGGCCAGGGAAAGAATTCCCCTTTGTATAACTAGCCATTCACGTCCGTGGAAGCACCAAATCAGATACAGCAGACAGAGCCGAGGCCAAAGCAGCAGGTGGGGTTGGCAGTTTGGAGGGTGGCTCCTTCCTAAGGCTGGGCCTGTTCAGAAAAGAAGGAAAGACGACAGCGGAGGCAGGTGGAGCCGTGGTTGTGAGGCACAGCGCCAGCAGCGGCTGCGGAGATGAGATCTGCCGGCTAAGTAGGGGGCGGGGGCGGCGGCAGCAGGAGGTACAGGAGCACCCCCAGGACTCCTCCAGGGCATCAGCTCAAGTGACTGGGAATTCAGGAGTCCAGTAAACAGCCAGTTCCTTCAGGCGGACTGCCCGCCGCATCAAGCACTGCTGTCTGCCTCTCCAGGACAGCACGCGGGCGTTATGCAAGGGAGCAGGGGGCCCCTTCCCTAGCCCGCCCTGCCGGCCTTTCGGTCTGAATAACTGCGCTATTCACTTAGCCCAGCAAACGAAAACCCCACAATTTACCTGGAGCCACCCTTCTTGGAACACATCAGCAAGTTTGTAAACAAAAAATACTCTATTATGTCACAAACCGTTATTTTTCCATGCCACACAAGTGACAGGAACTACTCGGGTAGGAACTTTGTCATGGCCCTTTCACCACGTTGAATTTCTCAGCTTTCACTCCTAGATCGAGACATTTGTCTCCCATCTTCCACATGTACACCCTGCATTAGTGTAATTCGTTTCCCCTCTCTTCCTAAACACGCTACTATTGGGATTATTTCCCAATAATTATTTCCCAAGAAGACTTGCCCAAATTATCATCACCTCTTTGAATTTTAATTCCATATTCCAGGGCCCTAGTTTTCCTATAGGCTGGTGTATTAAGAATTCTTTTGTCAGGTCAGAAAAAGAGAGAACCTAAAATACACATTTGGTTTCTCTTGTGCAGGAATAAATGTGACTTGGAATGCCAGGCTATTTTCTCTTGCCTGGAAGGTAGTTTGACTCTTCCACTATCAAAGGAAACAATGTTACAGTCCACAAGGTAACTGGAAGCCCAGAAGACCTCCAGGAAGCTACCACAAAGCTGATCACTTCCTCCTTTAAGCTAACTCCATACCTCATCCGTCTTCTGCTGCACTGGTATGCTTTTATTTTTATGCCTATTTTCCCGGCTGACCTGGAGGTTTTTGAAGATCAGCAGTTGTGATGTTCCTCTTAAGTGTTTGCTACTAAGACTACAGTGATTGTTGGAAAAGCAAGCCAAAGTTTGCACTGTACCAACGGTCGATTGTAATAATCTTACACCTTCACCCTGGCCATTTTGTGTGTTCCTTTCTTTGCAACCAATGCCATCCAGCTAGAGCATTAAAAATTAAAACATCTTTTTAAAAATAACAACTTTTTACAGATACAAATATTTACCAACTACTTTCTAGATACGCTAGTGACTTTCACCTGGGTATTTTGAGATCCACAAGTCTACAGTTGAATAGTTGATCAATAAGCACCAAATTTTCTTCTTCCAGTTCATGAATAGTATTTTCCAATTCTTCAACTTCCTTCCTGTGATTTGCAATCTGTAGAAGAAGAGAATGGATGGATGTTTGTCCTTGTTGACTTAGTTCTATCTAGTCTTCTGTAAGAAATTCAACTCCTAAAGTCCATTTGCCTGAGGGGAAGATCTATCCTGTATTATTTATTACTGGTTTTGCTTTGTCCTTCCTCTCTAAGAAGGAATAGGTGGATCTCTTTTCCAGATTGCAGAACTTGTTTGCATGGTTAGGCAGTTATTAGTGAATGGCAGGAGTTGTCCTTTCCTACCCTTCAGTAACATCCCTGGACTTACCTATCTGCTGAAGGTAGAGATGCACATGAAAATAAGAATAATTAACGTATCAATGTGGTTAAATGGGGAAGGTGATGATAAAAACAAAAAGCAGCCTGATCAAAGCATAATGGAAGTTGCTCAGGTACTGTGGGAAGTTCACCCTTGGTCTGGTGTAGGGTGCAAGGGAGAATTAATAGAGGAGGTAACATCTAATCTGGATTTTGAAGACCAAGTTGGGCTTCTCCAGGCAACAAAAGAGGGTACACTCTAGGCAGAAGGAACCACATGTTAGGCACAATTATTTTGGTGTGGATAGATACAAAGTGGAAGTGGGGAGAAGTAGGAGAGAAACTAGACAATTAGGGAAATCATGCTAAAGGGTCTGGTTTTTATTTTGCAGGTGATGGAAGGTCATTGATAGACATAACAGGTTTGACGTTTACTAAAGAAATATGGCTAACTTAATTAAATATGAACAAAATTTGCTTGCTTCTATTGATGGAATTTCCATTAGTCCTTAAGAGTATGTTTTGGAAATTTTGTCTAAAAAAGGCTTGGGTAGTGGGAAAGATATATGGGATGTTACCAGACAGAACTCCCGACTCACCTCTCTGCCCACCTCAGATAGCATGAGCTCTACCAGTGCTGCGTCAAGAGGTGCTCATGGGAGAGAGGGCAGGACGATAGGAGAATTAGAAGAAGAGTATAGAAGGGGGGCACCTGGGTGGCTCAGCTGGTTAAGCATCTGACTCTTGATTTCAGCTCAGATCATGATCTCAGGGTCATGAGATGGAGCCCCGTGTCTGCTCTAGGCTCAGCAGGGAGTCTGCTTGAGATTCTTTCTCTCCCTCTCCATCTGTCCCTCTCCCTGCACATACTCTCTTTCCCTCTCTCTCTAAAATAAATGAATCTTTAAAAAAAAAGTATAAAAGAGAAAGTGGTAGGCTGACGAGAATAATAGAGATAAACGGGGAAAAGTAAGCAGCTCAAGGGAATATGATGAAACAAAAAAGGTTCAGGGGTTTAGATTCAGTATCTCTTGCTAGGCATTGTCAAGAATGTAGCTGAGATGAATACTTAGATAACATTTTTTATTTGGACTTGAAATTTATTTATTATATTTTGGAATCTGGAAACATTCCACATATTACCACATACATATGTCTATCACATAAGTCATGTATTAAATGCCTGAATTCCTACTATGGTCAAGGTTCCATGTGAGACATAGGAGGATACAAAAGTGAGTAAGGCATGGAAAGAGTTTCTCTCAAAGAGGTTTACAATCCAGTGAACAAATACACAAATAATTGTAACATAAAACAATACTAGTGCCATAGAAAAGGCTGAAGTATTGCTGGTGGCCTGGAGTTCAAAAGAAGAGCATGTATTATTTACCTGCCTTAAACTATTTAGCAAACCATTTAAGTCCGTAATACTAAATTAGAAAGCAGGGAGTTGGTGCTTTAGCATTTCGTGTGTTGGGAGATAATCAGCTTGATTACAGGCTTGAATGCCTTAAGGAAAAGTTAATAATTTTCAAATGTCAAAGGATGAGAAACGAAATTATATTTATAGGTTGTAAACAGAAGGAATTGATAGAACATTTGGAAATGTTTGACCTGAGGCCTCGGCATGCTTGGGAGGCAGCACACACAGTGCTTGGTCTCCTTCCAAAGCTGGGAATGAAAACGGCCCTTTCGAGGAGTTAAGTCCAATCTTTCAAGCTAAGGGTATCTTGTGGTATCACTTACCCTTTTGGACACCTACCTAAGATTCTCAACAATTACTGTCTCCTTTCCAGCCTTTCAAAATATTAGGAAAATGAAAACTCGTTCCTGTTTATAGCCATATAAATACCTTTAGATGTCTAGGGTAAGAAAGTAAACAGGAGGAAGCAGAAGACTGCTGTTCCCTCCCCACCCTTGCTTCTCCCCCGACACGCAAGAAATGTACTTAAGAAATTGTAAACGAGAATTTAAACTATTGTAAGTCAGAGACCTAGGATTCTGAATTAAATGTGTGCTCTTGAAAATTTCCCCTGCAAGATCCAAGTTAGCTTCATGCCTCCTCACACTTGAAACTCTGATTGCTAACCTCTTTAGATCCCTTTGTTTGGTTTTATTGGCTTTCTATTTGTTGAGTGAGTCTAAGTCATTTGAAAATTTCAGTTTTCTTCATTTCCTTAATAAGCATGCTAAATAAAACTGGATAATGGAAGTCATGCATAGGACGTTTCATATCCTTCCCACAGATCTAAGTTTTTGGTTATTGTTGAAAGATAGTTAAATGCAGAAATACTTTCAGGAGTTCCATTATTGAATATCCCTTGTTACTCATTCTAAACCTTCCTCAAAGAAATTAATTGACATACATTATTCCATTTCCAGGCAATTTTTAATTCTTGTGATAATACTTATAACCAGAGATGGTTTTAATTAATTTTGTGAGTAAATTTAATAATGTTAAAATAAATACTTATTGAAATAAGGAAAAATTAAATCTATTAAATTTCCTTAAAATTATTTGTCCTTTATTACTAAGCTCTTTTTGCTCATGATTTAATTAAACTTGACATTTTTTTTCTTGTCTTTTATTTCTACTGAATCATGAGAAGTAAAAAATAAAATGAAACAAAATGTAATTTGTGGCTTTAATAGGAAGGATCAAGACACCAAAAGAGCCTTTCTTATCAGTCAGATATAAATTTTTACAGTTATTTTCTCTGAACCTAATATCTATGACATCTTATAAGATTTAAGATTTGAATTGTTAAATTATTATAGTTAAGATTATGCTGTTGTACTCAATAAAAGTATCAAAATTAAACTCCTCCCTAATAGTCTTTAACTGTTAAGCTCACCTTGAGTTTTTTTTTTTTAAGTTATTTATTTATTTATTTATTTGACAGAGATAGAGACAGCCAGCGAGAGAGGGAACACAAGCAGGGGGAGTGGGAGAGGAAGAAGCAGGCTCATAGTGGAAGAGCCTGATGTGGGGCTCGATCCCAGAACGCCGGGATCACGCCCTGAGCCGAAGGCAGACGCTTAACCACTGTGCCACCCAGGCGCCCCTCACCTTGAGTTTTTTAAATCAATATTCACTTCTTAAAACTAGGGATTCATCTGGATTCGTTTTGGAAGTAGTTCCTATTCATCATGACTTTATAGGGGCAACTTAAAGATAATTGTTGATAATCATAGAAAGCACATTAATTTTTAAACTCCCTGTTTCCTAGATTCATCAACTCTATTCAGCCAAATAGGGGGCAAGGAAGAGAGAAGAGAAGGTGACAGTGACATTTTTACTTCAGGTATCTGAGCAGATGGTGAGAAAGGAGGTGCGAGAAGTGAAAATTTAATGAGAAATTTAATGAATTCTGCTTTAGGTATGTTAAGTGCCTTTGGGACATCCATGTGGAAATATTTGGCAGGCAAATAAAAATATATGTCTCGAGCCAAGAACACACATGTTAGTGCTGAATAAGTACATTGAGAAGTTATATATATTATATATATATTATATATATAACATATATATATAATATATATATGTTATATATATATAATATATATAACTTGCTAACAAGAGCTGTGTGTAGTTCAAGTGAATTCTTTCAAAGGATAGTGGGTTTTCTTTCATAGATGGTATCTGAGCACAGGTTACTTGTCTGGATATAAAGGGAATTTCAAAGTAGTGAGTTTTGCACATCTTCTGTGGTATCCTTGTAACATCTAGACCAAAGATTATCTACCTGTTTTATCCAATAACACACTCTCACATCTTCAGCCAAGATCTAAGCCATGTACGTGATCCATCTCTCCAATGAATATATCTATACTCATGGACATTCTTCCATTCAATAACTATTTAGTGAACATAGATTATTTATTAGTTCTCATAGACATGTAGTCGAAAAGGCATAGCCTGCTCTGTGCAATGAAGAGACAGGTGCATAAACAGCCAATTTCAACATATTTTAATAAGAGTTAGGAAACAAGAGAGCACTGAGGAAAAAGTACTTAAGACTTTCTGGGGGAAATATAAAATGATTCAGAAAGAAATTAAGCATCAAAGTCTGTGCCTAAAGGACAGTTGGGAGTTTTCCAGGTAGATGAGTGTGAGGAGGTAAGGCAGAGGGTCTAGTCTGCCCAATGTAAGGAAAACAGGATAGTGCCTCATAACAAAGAAGGTCTAGAAGTCCTGCCATGACCACATTCAGCGAGAGCAGTATTGCACCGCTGGTGTAGGGAGACAGGTGGAGCTGAGTCTAAGGCAGCACACCGGGGCCCACTAGTTCCTGCATATTCTCCAGAAGGAGGTGTGAAGAGAGCCTGACGGTCAAGCTAGGATAGAATGTAGATACTGCAGTGGGCAGGGACATCTTGACCATTGGCAAATGGCTGTAACTGTGGGTTCGGTGTTGGCTGCAACACGATGTCCAAAAGGCCAGAGCAGTCCATTCAGAGGTCACCAGTGCAGGAACAGACGAAAGCACATCCTATACAGATGAAAGGCAGAGGGAGCAAAGATCCAAAGGAAACCCGCAGATCTGAGCCCTCTTCAATAACATGCCCCACAAAAGGGCATGTAAGCCCCACCTCCTCATATAACAGGGTCCGTCTTGGAGAAGAGCAGGGGGAAATAAGGAAATCTAAATGACTGAACATTTATGCAAAGGAGACTATGTCATCCCAAAGAGGCAATTTAAAAACAGCAGAGAATGAGGTTAGAATGATCCCTTAGCCTTCCTCTCACCGCCCAGAAGGAAGTAGTGTCTGGAGGAAGACCAGATCAATTTCAGGGCATAAAGAAGCTTCATACATTTGAGTATATTACATGAATGAGGATGCCAAAAATGATTCCCGGTTATTGAAATTATTGATGGCATTCATTGAGTAATGGCTTATAATAAGATTAGGATTCCACTTAAACTTTACTTTATCTCAGCTAGTCACAATTTTATGCTTTTCCCATGCCTTCAGCTCATAAATAAAAGTCCTTTCCAGTTCAAAAAAATGAGAAAGAAGACATTGTTTTTTAAAATTCCACCTACCTCTCTTTTCAGCCAGTCATTCTCCCAGATCTCTCGGTAGCTGCCCTTGTCGATGAACCGTATGGCATTCTAAAAGAAAGTTTCTGTAGTAAGGAAGACTTGCAACATGGAGATTCACAATCAACTATCTGATCATTTTACATTACGTTTTGCAATTACTTTGGAAACATATCTAAGAACTTTTGCTTCAGTTATTCTTTACTCTCATATTATTTTTTTGCTGATTCACACTGCCTAATACAGGTGATTTAGAGAACTGGACAATAGTTATCCATTCAATTTGGCTTCCATTGTGACTGAATCTGATAGCCATGGTGAAGTCAATCATTAAGTGATCTGCTCCATAATTAAGGTTGCTGAACTGCAGGGATCAAATATTTTTCAAGGTTTTGGTCATGGACATAATCCAACATAGAGCAAAAGCATGAATAGCTTCGTTTTTAATTTGGAAGACTTCTGCATGTCAATAATAACAATATGCGTATTTACAAATTAATAGCAAATAGTTTCAGGGTAGCTAGACAGTCTCCTGGAGAAAGGCATTTTAGATGAAGAAAGCAGGAAAAGCATTACTTCATCAGTAGGTTCATAAAATGTACATTCATTTTCAATTCTTGTTTGTTTATAATTTTCCCCAAAGGAACTTTATAATGGGTGAAAGATCGTATTTGTCTGTGAGGTACTTTTCTATGGATACCACGTTACAAATTCCACATTCAGTAACTAAAGGGCATAACTGAAGAGAAATTAAGAAAAATCTTATAGATCATAAAGACAGACAGAAATAACTTAAAAATATGTTAAGAATAAATTTACCTAAGTCTTTAGAGTTGGAAGATTTGCAATAATTTTTTTTCCTTCAAATCATACTAATTAAACTAAGGGTGCACCTACATTGCCTAGGAACCAGAAACTTTTATATTCCAGCTGCAACTGATAACTCTGACGTGTCCTGGGACACAGAATTTCATTTGAGCAAAGGCAGGACATATCTCATAACTGAAGTTGGCTAATGGCTTAATTCACTAACAATGGAGCAGGGGTTTTCAACTTTGGCCCCATGTTAGAATCTCCTGGACACTTTGACAAATCCAGAAACTGAGGCGACATCGCAGGTCAATTACATAAGCATCTCTGAGGCACCAAAGGAGTTCACAAAATTTCTCAGGACACTCCAGTATACAGCCCAGGTTGCACAACAGCGGATTATCAGAAGCTAAAGATATGCTAAAATAGCCAGATAAACGGGAAAATTCTTTCACATGTGTGAGCGTCAGGCATTATGTAGATTAAGATCAAGGATCTGAAGGAGACATCTGAAATCGAATCTCAATTCTGCCACTTGCTCTGGGAAAATCACAAAAATTTCTCTGTGCCTCAGTTTTCTCATTAGCAAGTCCTTGCCTTATAGGATTGTTGAGAGACATAAATGTAATATGCTCAGAACAGTATCTGGAACAGTCTTTATTATATATTGAGTGCGTATATTTGAAATATATTTGATCTACAGATGCATTTTTAATCATCTTAACTACGTTCAGATCATTTTATTGTTGACTTCACCATTTAGTCGTATTCAGTCACAAAGGGGCCAAATTTTATGGGCAGATAAACTATTGGTTAGTTCTCCATAATCCTCTATATTTGTATAAATCAGTAAAAATCATGCAGTAGGATAGTACCTGAAAGAACAACTGAACTAACAGTTAAGCAACAAACTGGAGGAGGGAGGTTAAGATGGCGGAGGAGTAGGGGACACCTTTTTCAGCCGGTCCCCTGAGTTGAGCTGGATAGGTACCAGACCAGCAGGAATATCCACGGAATCAGCCTGAGACGCAGGAAGATACATCTGGATCTCTACAAATGAACATCTCCAGCGCTGAGTATCGAGGTACGAAGCGGGGAGCCGTGAAACCGCGCACAGATATCGGAAGCTAAACAGAAGGGGGAGGGAGCCGCCGTGTCAGGGCGCCGGGAAGCGGTAGCCACCTGCAAGGGGGAGTGGACAGACCGCGGACCCGCACGCTTGAGACAGCAGGCTGAGAAGGGAGCTCCGGGAGCG